>NW_011494614.1:151991-195133 GCF_000754665.1 Bison bison bison | reverse complement strand
GGGGTGACTTCACTTTCACTTTTCACTTTCATGCATTGGAGAAGGAAATGGCAACCCACTCCAGTGTTCTTGCCTGGAGAATTCCAGGGATGGGGGAGCCTGGTGGGCTGACATCTGTGGGGTCTCACAGAGTCGGACATGACTGAAGTGACTTAGCAGCAGCAGCGATCCCATTTAGGAAAGATCCATCTTTATGACCTAACTACTTTCCAAAGACCTCCTAATGCCATCACATTAGGAGCAGGGTGTGAATTCAACATATGAATTGGGGGAGGGGGGTGTGGATAGGAATCAAACCTGGGTTCCATGCTTTGGGAGTGTGGAGTCTCAGCCACTAGACCACCAGAGAAGTCCCCTTACAGAATTTTTGATAGCCAACTTGTTATTGTTCTTTTTGCAGGCTTTGGAGTGAATGCATTTCTGAGTTCCTACCTAGTAGTTTATTAACCTAAGATTGGATATTTCTTTCTAATTCCACGTTCAAAGAAGGCTGAGGCTGCCACATCTCCGTGTCAAGCTGGGTGGTTATTTTGCAGGTGGGACCTTAGCTCTCATGCATACTACTCTGACTGCACAGTTGTCTTTAAAGAAGCAGGAAAGAAAAAAAGTGAAGTCGCTCAGTGGTGTCCAACTCTTTGGGACCCCATGGACTGTACCTACCAGGCTTCTCTGTCCATGGAATTTTACGGGCAAGAGTACCGGAGTGGGTTGCCATTTCCTTCTCCAGGGGATCTTCCCAACCCAGGGATCGAACCCGGGTCTCCTGCATTGCGGGCAGATGCTTTACCATCTGAGCCACCAGGGAAGCCCAAAGAGGCAGAAGAGAAAATTCATTCTTAAACCATCATTAATGCAGGAGAATACTGCCTAAACACTTACTTTAAACAAGGAAAATTACAAAGTTAGTGTTTTTTAAAAAATTCACTGTATAATACTCAAGACTTGTTATTTTAGGTACAATTTTGAAATGTATCTAACTGTAAATTCAAGGCTAAGATAAGTAAATATTGGCTGAAATCCATAGATCACTTCTTAAAACTACTCTTCTTTCTCCTATTAAAACTACTCTTCTTTCTCCTATCTTTTCTTTTAACTCCCTTGTCCTAACTACATACCTCTTCCCTTTATTTCCTTCTCAATAACTACAGACCCTCCTCTCAAAAAGTTACTAAATCATAACCTCCCTTCTGAAAAGTCTTTTTCCAAACCACAGCCCCTGGCCCTTTCTTTCTAGTTACCTCATCCCCACAAACCACAGCCTTCCTTTCCAAAACTTCTCTTTAAACTCATTTCCCAAATATTGTCTTTTCCCCAAAATCTACATCCCTCAGTGTCCACTCTCTGAAACCAAAAGACACACGTATCTTGTCATTCATCAATGGAGCTGGGACTGATTCCAGGAGAGAAGTATCAGAGGGTTATGACATGTGGAGGATGTAGAACAAGGTGACGAGTTTGCAGTGGATAGAGATTTGAGGACCATGATTTAGTGCCCTCTAGATAAGCCCCAGGCTGTGGGCAGCTCCCTTCACTTGGCTGGGCTTTGATTATCTCATCTGGCACGGACTCAACCTCTGGCTCATGGGATGCTCTCAGCAATAATATTTATTGGCTTTGTTAAGTGGTTGGATAAAGGACTAGGATGAGGTGAACTCCAAGCTGCTTTTGCTAATATGCATGTGGTCAAGATGGAGAAGATCAGTAGAACTTAGTAATTAAATTATTTGACCAATTGCCTCCATTTTGTTCTTCACTTTGCTTGCGTAGATAGTCTTTCTTTGTCGAGGAGAAAAATGCATGGAATTTTACTGGGGAGAGATATAAGACAGTTATT
This sequence comes from Bison bison bison, assembly GCF_000754665.1. Lineage (NCBI taxonomy): Eukaryota > Metazoa > Chordata > Mammalia > Artiodactyla > Bovidae > Bison > Bison bison. The sequence goes on along the minus strand of NW_011494614.1, from coordinate 193,299 downwards.
TCCCCCTTTGGACTCCAAACTCCTTGATATCTGTGGGAGTCTGCTGCTAATGAAAATCGTTTCAGTTCTATGGGACTAACTGTGAGGACAATGAAATCCAGAAACATGAACTAGGAATACAGGATGTCTAACCAGGATCGTTCTACATTGCTCAGAAGGCACCGGTGAAAGTGAGATGCCATTGTTAATAAATATTTGTTGATTAACTAAGGAACATAAATACTGTGTGATAAAGATGTCTTGTAGCTCTGAGTTCATACACCAGGATCCAAATGTAAAAGGGCATGGTGGTTTCAACAAACAAGTAACCCCTTCCAAAAAGTTCTAAAAATTTTTAAACTCAAAATGGAACATTTATTCAAAGGTGAAAAGCTAAACTATACAACTTTTAAGAAACCAAAAGAGAAGATCTTCATGACTTTAGGTTGGCCAAGGAGTTCCTAGATAAAACTCCAGAAGCATAGTCCACAGAAGATAAAATGATATATTGGTCTTCAGGAAAATGTAAAAGTTTGCTCTGTAAAAGACACACTGAGAATGAGAAGACAATTTAAAAATCTGGGACAAAATATTTAGAAATCACATATCCATTGAAGAATTTGTATCCATACTATATGAAGAACTCTTGAAAATTCAAACAGCAAGAAAACAAACAACCCAATTAAACTAGGCAAAAGATTTGGACAGATACTTCACCAAAGAAAGATACATAGGTATCAAATAAGTACATGAAAATATGCTCAAAAGTATATTTGTCATCAGGGAAATGTAAATTAAAACCAGAAGGTATTGCTACACGTTTATTAGAATGACTAAGAATAAAATCAAAACTGATACTTCTAAGTATCGGCAAGGATTTGGGCAAACGGGAACTCTCAGACATTGCTGGAATGAGTGTAAAATGGTATAACTATTCTTGAAAAGAAAGAAAAAAAGTGATGTCGCTCAGTAGTGTCCAACTGTTTGTGACCCCATGGACTGTACCTACCAGGCTTCTCCATCTGTGGAATTTTCCAGGCAAGAGTACTGGAGTGGGTTGCCATTTCCTTCTCCAGGGGATCTTCCCAACCCAGGGATTGAACCCAGGTCTCCTGCATTGGAAGCAGATGCTCTACCGTCTGAGCCACCAGGGAAGTCTTGAAAAGAGTTTGGCAATTCCTTATGAAATAAACATACACAAACCACACGACTAGGAGTCCCAGTTCTGGGTGTTTTTACTGTACAGAAATGAAACTCAAGTTCACACACAAACCTGCATCCAAATGTTTATAAAAACATTTGTAATTTTAATTATTTGCAATTGCCAACACTGAAAACTACAGTATCAATGATTTTCAAATGTGTTATGCTAAGTACAAGATGCTGGAACCAAAAGGTTACATAATACGTAATTCAACTGGTATGGCATTCTGGAAAAGCCAAAACTCTAATATAGAGTTGTTAAATCCTGAAGGCACGTGGATTCTTCTAAAGGGAACACTTTGGGGGTGTCCCTGAATTTATGCATTTGTTAAAACTAACAGAATTGTACATTTAGCTGAGCTATTTCAAATCCCAAAAGACGATGCTGTGAAAGTTCTGCACTCAATATGTCAGCAAATAGGAAAACTCAGCGGTGACCACAGGACTGGAAAAGATTAGTTTTCGTTCCAGTCCCAAAGAAGGGCAATACCAAAGAATGTTCAAATTATTGCACAATTGTACTCATCTCCCAAACCAGCAAAGTAATGTTCAAAATTCTTCAAGCCAGTCTTCAGCAGTACATGAACCAAGAACTTCCAGATGTTTAAGTAGGATTTAGAAAAGGCAGAGGAACCAGAGATAAAATTGTCAACATCCATTGGATAATCGAAAAAGCGAGAGAATTTCAGACAAACATCTACTTCTGCTTCATTGACTTTGCTAAAGCCTTTGACTGTGTAGATCACAACAAACTGTGGAAAATTCTTAAAGAGATGGGAATACCAGACCACCTTACCTGCCTCCTGCGAAACCCATATGCAGGTCAAGAAGCAACAGTTAGAACCAAACATGGAACAACAGACTGGTTCCAAATTGGGAAAGGAGTACGTCAAGGCTGTATATTGTCACCCTGCTTATTTAACTTATATGCAGAGTACATCATGAGAAACGCTGGGGTGGAGGAAGCACAAGCTGGAATGAAGATAGCCGGGAGAAATATCAATAACCTCAGATATGCAGATGACACCACGTTTATGGCAGAAAGTGAAGAGGAACTTAAGAGCCTCTTGAAGAAGGTAAAAGAAGAGAGTGAAAAAGCTGGCTTAAAATTCAGCATTCAAAAAATGAAGATGATGGCATCTAGTCCCACCACTTCATGGCAAATAGATGGGAAAGCAATGGAAACAGTGACAAACTATTTTCTTGGGCTCGAAAATCACTGTAGATGGTGACTGCAGCCATGAAATTAAAAGACTCTTGCTTTTAAAGAAAAGCTATGACAAACCTAGACAGTTTATTAAAAAGCAGAGACATTACTTTGCCGACAAAGGTCCATCTAGTGAAAGCTATGGTTTTTCCAGTAGTCATGTATTGATGTGAGAGTTGGACCATAAAGAAGGCTGAATGCTGAAAAAATTGATGTTTTTAACTACGTCATTGGAGAAGAGTCTTGAGAGTCCCTTGGACAGCAAAGAGATCAAACCAATCAATCCTAAAAGAAATCAATCTTGAATATTCACTAGAAGGACTGATGCTGACGCTGAAGCTTCAATACTTTGACCTGATGTGAAGAGCTGATTCACTAGAAGATACCCTGATGCTGGGAAAGACTGAAGGCAGGAGAATTGGATGACAGACGATAAGATGGTTGGATGGCATCACTGACTCAACGGACATGGGTTTGAGCAAGCTCTGGGAGTTGGTGATGAACAGGGAAGCCTGGTGTGCTGCAGTCCATGGGCTCACAAAGAGCTGGACATGACTGAGCAACTGAACAACAACATCAAAAAATGGGATCAAGAAAAAGTTATTTTATTAAATGTAAAAACTGGGGGGCAAAGTTCTGCAAGTGATGAAGGTAAAAAACAAAAACCAACAACAAAAAACTGTGGTCAGGAACTAGCCTTGGCTAATCATGAAACTTTCATTTTTACCTGGAATAGTCCTGTTGCCCATGCTTCACTAAAAGCACAAATAGTACAAATGAATGTTTTCCTGATACTGTATTTACATACAGTAATTATCAGATCAGATCAGATCAGATCAGATCAGTCGCTCAGTCGTGTCCGACTCTTTGTGACCCCATGAATCGCAGCACGCCAGGCCTCACAGTCCATCACCAACTCCCGGAGTTCACTCAAACTCATGTCCATCGAGTCAGTGATGCCATCCAGCCATCTCATCCTCTGTCGTCCCCTTCTCCTCTTGCCGCCAATCCCTCCCAGCATCAGAATCTTTTCCAATGAGTCAACTCTTCACATGAGGTGGCCAAAGTACTGGAGTTTCAGCTTTAGCATCATTCCTTCCAAAGAAATCCCAGGGCTGATCTCCTTCAGAATGGACTGGTTGGATCTCCTTGCAGTCCAAGGGACTCTCAAGGGTCTTCTCCAACACCACAGCTCAAAAGCATCAATTCTTCGGCGCTCAGCCTTCTTCACAGTCCAACTCTCACATCCATACGTGACCACAGGAAAAACCATAGCCTTGACTAGATGGACCTTTGTTGGCAAAGTAATATCTCTGCTTTTGAATATGCTATCTAGGTTGGTCATAACTTTCCTTCCAAGGAGTAAGCTTCTTTTAATTTCATGGCTGCAGTCACCATCTGCAGTGATTTTGGAGCCCAGAAAAATAAAGTCTGGCACTGTTTCCACTGTTTTCCCATCTATTTCCCATGAAGTGATGGGACCGGATGCCATGATCTTAGTTTTCTGAATGTTGAGCTTTAAGCCAACTTTTTCACTCTCCTCTTTCACTTTCATCAAGAGGCTTTTTAGTTCCTCTTCACTTTCTGCCATAAGGGTGGTGTCATCTGCATATCTGAGGTTATTGATATTTCTCCCAGCAATCTTGATTCCAGCTTGTGTTTCTTCCAGTCCAGCGTTTCTCATGATGTACTCTGCATATAAGTTAAATAACAGGGGGACAATATACAGCCTTGAAGAACTCCTTTTCCTATTTGAAACCAGTCTGTTGTTCCATGTCCAGTTCTAACTGTTGCTTCCTGACCTGCATACAAATTTCTCAAGAGGCAGATCAGGTGGTCTGGTATTCCCATCTCTTATAGAATTTTCCACAGTTTATTGTGATCTACACAGTCAAAGGCTTTGGCATAGTCAATAAAGCAGAAATAGATGCTTTTCTGGAACTCTCTTGAGTATGGTGAGCCTTAAAGTAAGGTGACCCTTAAAGACCTTCCTAAACAAGGGGTAGCTCTCTCCCCTTGCCTTTCCAACCAAGCTCTCTGACACTCGAGATCCTGTGACCTGGGGAGAATTATGACTGCCCAGCCAAACAAAGCCTTGATAGCACCATGCCCTGCCCCTTTCACCTGAGCAGATGTCACCAAGACCTCTTGCGTGGCATCTGCCTTAGTGAGTGTGCTGGCCTGAATGCAGAGTACACAGAAAGCTTCCATGACCCGGTCACCAAATCCTCCCTGGCCTTGCCCCCTGGATTAGCTCCTACTGTGATGACAGGTGAGACCTACCCAGGCAACTGCCCCTGGGCTGGGCTCAGCTGAGAAAAGCTGGATTTAGCGCTTCATTTCTTTCCCTCACAAAGCCACCTGTAGCTCCATGACCATTCATTGTCTAGGAATTAAAGGTCTCCTTGAGAGTCTTGGTACAAAAGACTCTTGTCAAGCCCTTGCCAGGCTATTGCTACCGATGTTCCTCTACCAGCCCAGGGCTTCATTCTGAGGCTCTAGGGAAGTGACAGGGAGCGTCAGTGCTCGTATCCCACACTTAACCTCTTAAATTCTTTAAGGGCCACCCTCCTGAAAAATTGTCAAAGTCCCAAGGGAACATCTGGGAGTCCTGGCTGCCCAGGAGAGCTTTTGTATTATGTTAGTCTTCCAAAATGTATTATATGAAGTGTTAGTGCTTCATTGGAGTCTGTCCTATATCTGGATAATGAATAAGTTTCAAAAAATATCACTAATAGGAGTTTCAGTTAGATTTCCAAGGCTGATAGAACTGTGTTCTTTCTTTCTCTCTCTCTTGCCTCCTCCCCCACCATCTGCCACTGCATATATTAAAAACTGGCTTGCCAAACTTGCTTTCCTGCAGAAATTACCTCGGAAATGGAACTAAGATTCCAGGGGTCTTGGCCTTGGAGAGAATCTAACTCATGAAGACAGGCGGACAGAGAAGCCGAGGAAGACTTAAAGTTGGCAGGAAAAAATTCACAGCTAATTTGGGGAATAAACAGAAAAGGAGTTCTGCAAAAGGCGAACATTTTCCCCAGTGCTGAGGCAGAGAAAGGGGCCTGGAGATGTTTACAGAGGGGAGCTGCCCTCACCACCTTAGCTTTCCTTTCTTGGGCTTACCATTCAAGCACAACCAAAACATCCATGAATCCTTGCCCCAGGATTCATGCAGCTTCACTCTCTTCCTATCAGGTCTCCAACAATACCATGGCTTCCTACCTATTTTTAAATTTTTATTCTTGAAACTTTAAGGGCTCATGAGCCCTTCTTACTACTTTAATCAGTTTTGTGTCCTGAAATTTCACTTTGCCTGGCAGGGCCTTCCTCTGTCACAGCTGAAAGAGAACTAAGACAGGCTTTCTCTCAAGAGTGAGACAGAATGAGCCATCTGGGGTGGTATTGGTTTTTTCCTGCACTAATCATTCTATTGGTTTTTAAACACTTGCTTTTTAAAGGAAATATAATCCTTATGTTTAATAAAAAAATTTAATTGAAAGCTTTTGAAAAAGTAGATCTTAGTTTATAGAGAAGTTTTAGGTTCACAACAAAATTGAAAGAAATGTATAGAGATTTCCCATATATTCTCAGCTCCTATACAAGGATAAACTTTCCTGTTATCAACATCTCCTATCAGAGTGCTGTATTTGTTACAAGTTTTGAACCTACTTTACTCATCTTTGTCATCCAGAGTCCATAGTTTAATTTAGGGTTTAATATTGGTGGTGTACATTCTATCGGTTTGACCCATTTATAATGCTTATGTTTTTATATCTTATTTACACTCCTTTTGGCCTTCCCCAGTGGCTCAGACAGTAAAGAATCTGCCTGCAATGCAGGATACCCTGGTTTGATCCCTGGGTTGGGAAGATCCCCTGGAGAAGAGAATGGCAATCCACTCCAGTATTCTTGCCTGGAGAATTTCCATGGGCAGAGGAGTCTGACGGGCTACAGTCCATGGGGTCGCAAAAAGTCAGACACAACTGAGCAACTAGCACAAACTAAATACTTACACTCAATTAAATAAAACCCTGTTTTCAAAAAGAGTCGCATGAGTCATGTGATGTCTAAATAGCTTTCTTGAGCCTCCAGAAGTCTTCTCCTGAAAGACATGTCATTTCATGAGCTTTTTCATGAAAAAGCTTCTAGAAATCTTCTGTTGCTGAAGTGGGAAGTAATGTTTTTTTCAGTCTAAATTGAAAATCCAATAAAACACACATAAACACACACACATACATATACACACAACTTGCAATTCAGATGAATGCCAAGAAAGTTTAGCCCTGAATTTTCAGAAAATGCCTTCTCTCACTCGAACATATGAGAGCACTGAAATTTTAGAATCTCGAAGGAGCCTACGGTGTGTGTTAACAATTCATTTCTCTAACATCAACAAGCTCTGACTCTGTAGCATGTCACGTTACCAGGAAGCTACACTTTTGAATCCTGCTCCTTGTAGTAACGAGGAAGTCATGGGCTCTGCTACAGATACCCTGCATTTGAATTCTATCTTTACCCTCTTAAGATATTGTAAATATTAAGTCACTTAAAGCAGTAAAAGCTCTTAGTGCAACACCTGATTTTCACCAGTGAGTCCACATCAGCTGTCACCTCCAGGCTTTTGCACACTGCCCTTAGCACATTTTTGGGAACAATATAAGAAACTGCTTTATCACAGGAAGATGTTTTTGCAATTATTGTAAAACTGCCATCATTTTACTTTTCGATGTCTCTCATGGAAAATACTCAAATTCATGTGAGATCATTCAAGCTAGAAAAACAAATTTACATCTCCTGATGAACTGGCAGTCCTCCTTTAATGAGGAAAATGCAGATGAATAATTGATTTTGAATTCTTATTTTATTTTTTGTTTCTGGTTTATGTTCAGTAGCAGTAGTAATCTTGAGTTTAATAATAATTACAGCTAAATAATAGCTCTCACTTTTAAAAAATTAAAGATTAAGAGCATTTTTGAATGCTATTGCCTGATTATTTGTATTAGTTCCAAAATGAAAATGAATAGAGGGCTATTATTGCTAATAAATACACCTGAAATGCATAGACAGGGTCTTTTTGAACCGATTGCTTTATTTCTGCCCTGACTATGACCTATGGTATAGCCTCCTGATATAAATTGGATGAATGTACAGTCTAATGTTACAGATTTCAGCAGCTGTTAAAATTATACAGTAATTGTCCGTTCACACTGTAGAGTTACACCATGGTGAATTGGCTGCTAGTGAACAACGAAGAAAATGAATATTTAGGCACTAATGAGTACTCATGAAATCAGATACAGAGACAAAAAACATTCTGGTTGACCCCTCCTTTTTTTGGCCTGTATTCCAGTTCAGTTCAGTCGCTCAGTCGTGTCTGACTCTTCGCAACCCCATGAATCACAGCACACCAGGCCTCCCTGTCCATCACCAACTCCTGGAGTACACTCAGACTCACGTCCATCGGGTCAGTGATGCCATCCAGCCATCTCATCCTCTGTCGTCCCCTTCTCCTCCTGCCCCCAATCCCTCCCAGCATCAGAGTCTTTTCCAATGAGTCAACTGTTCGCATGAGGTGGCCAAAGTACTGGAGTTTCAGCTTTAGCACCATTCCCTCCAAAGAAATCCCAGGGCTGATTTCCTTCAGAATAGACTGGTTGGATCTCCTTGCAGTCCAGAGCTGTTTAAAATATACAACTAAGGCCCTATGGAAAAGTTTCCTATTTTCCACTTCTTCAGGATCCCCAGCTGCACCTCAATCGTTACTAGTTACTCCAGACACTCCAGACCAGAGGACAGCTGAGAAGGGCCCAAACTAGGATTATGGTTTCTGGAGATGCTGATGGGTTTTATTTATAATTTATCATCTAAACTGGAATATCTTTGAGAGTAAAAGGGAGCACCATTAATAGTTTTGCTGGCATAGGTGTGAGCATATTCTAAATAAGTCAAGATGTATGATCCCTATACTTAATAGGATGGGATTGGTGGGAACATACTAGCAATGGTTCCTGGGGCCCCAGGAAGGCCTCTGAGTCAAAATATTTCTGTACCTTCCTTCCTTATTGATGACTTAAATTTCATCAATACTGATTCAGTCCTTTTGACTGGACATCCTCAGTCAGGGGTTATCCCATCTCCCCACCCAATGGGATATTTACTAATGTCAGGATATTTTTCACTGTCATGACTGGGAGGGATGCTGCTATTGGCATCTAGGGGGTAGAGGTCAAGTTGCCACTAAACATTCTACCATGCACTGGATAGTCTCTACAACAAAGAATTATCCAGCCCCAAATGTCAATAGTACTGAAATTGAGAAATCCTGCTTTGGATTAAGCACTGTCTGTCCTCTGGTTTCCATTTGAAGATACCTGAGGGTCAAAAGAATGAAAAGACAAGCCACAGACTGGGAGAAAATATTTGCAAAAAATACATCTGATAAAGGATTATGATCCAAAATATACAAAGAAAAAAAGACGTCAATAATAAGAAAGCAAACAACTTGATTAAAAAATAGGCAAAAGATCTGAATGCACACCTCACCAAAGGGATACACCAATGACAAACATGCACATGGGAGGATGCGCAGCATCACCTGCCATTTGTTGTTGTTTAGTTGCTCAGTCGTGTCCGACTCTTTGCAATACCATGGACTGTAGCCCACCAGGCTCCTCTGTCCGTGGAGTTTCCCCGGGCAAGAATACTGGAGTGGGTTGCCATTTCCTTCTCTATGGGTCTTCCGACCCAGGGTTTGAACCCACGTCTTTGGCATTGGCAAGTGGATTCTTTACCACTGAGCCACCAGGGAAACCCTGTCATTAGGGAATTGCAAATTAAAAGAACAATGGAATACTCCCAGACACCTATTAGAATTGTGAAAATCCAAAATACTGACAACATGAAAAACCAGGGAGGAGTTGAAGCAACAGGAGCTCTCATTCATTGCTGTAACCATTCAGAATGGTTATAAACACTTTAGAAGACAGTTTGGGCAATTTCTTACAAAGATAAGCATTATTCTTACTCTGTGATCCACTAGTCACATTTCTCGGTACCTATCTAAGTGAACTGAAAACTTACGTCCTTACAAAAACTTGCACATGGCTATTTATGAAGTTTTATTTGCAGTTGCTAAAACTTGGAAGCAACCAAGATCATCTTTCATTAGGTGAGTGGATAAATAAACTGGTACATGTACACAATAGTGTACACAATAGAATATTAAAGAAATGAGCTATCAAATCATGAAGAGACAGGGAGAAATCTTAAATGCTTGAAACTAAGTGAAAGAAGTCAATCTGAAATGGTTATGTATTATATGATTCCAATTATATGACATTCTTTCCAAGGCAAAATTTTGGAGACAGTAGAAGGATCAGTGAAAGTGAAGTCGCTCAGTAGTACCCGACTCTTTGCAACCCCGTGGACTGTAGCCTACCAGGCTCCTCCGTCCATGGGTTTTTCCAGGCAAGAGTACTGGAGTGGGTTGCCATTTCCTTCTCCAGGGGATCTTCCCAACCCAGGGATCACACTAGGGTCTCCTGCATTGAAAGCAGACACTTTACCCTCTGAGCCACTAGGGAAGCCACAAAAAGGATCAGTAGTTGCCAGCATTAAAGAGGAGAGAGAGATGAATAGATAGAGCACAGAGGATTTTAGGGCAGTGAGTCTATTCCATATGATACTACAATGGTGAATATGGTACATGTCCTTTCACATTTGTCAAAGTCCTTAAACTGGACACCACCAAGAGTGAACTCTAATGTAAGCTGTGGACTTTAGGTATTAATAACTTTTTACTATAACAGCTGGTGCATGTCTGTCAATTATAACAAATGTATAGCTCAGTGGGAGATGTTGATATGGGAGCAGAGATATATGGGAAATCTCTGTACCTTCTTCTCAGTATTGCCATAAACTTAAAACTGCTCTACAAAATTAAGTCTATAAAGAAAGATTCATGCAGGGAAACACATAAGTCCCTCACCCTCTGTACTAAATGATTTTATCAAATGGTAAGGGAAAGTGACAGCTTTTAAAAGGGGTCCCAGAGTCAAGGGACTACCAGCTTTAGACTGTTGCCTACATTGACTCTACAATAGTGACCTGGGAGGTGGTTAGGAGTTGGGGAGGTGACTGCAACTCCCTGATGCTTTCAGAGGTGTTAGCATAATCATTTTTTCACTTTATAACCTACCTTCATGTCGCGGCCTAATCTAATTAAAAAAACTATGATCATGGCATACAGTCCATCACTTCATGGCAGATAGAAGTGGAAATGTGGAAGCAGTGACAGATTTCCTCTTCTTGGGCTCTAAAATCGCTGCAGATGATGCCTGCAGCTGTGAAATTAAAAGATAATTGCTTCTTGGCAGGAAAGCTATGACAAACTTAGTGTATTAAAAAGCAAAGACATCATTTTGCCGACAAAGGTCCATAAAGTCAAGGCTATGGCCTTTCCAGTAGTCATGTACAGATGTGAGAGATGAACCATAAAGAAGACAGAGTGCTGAAGAATTGATGCTTTCGAACTATGGTGCTGAAGAAGACTCTTGAGAGTCCCTTGAACAGCAAGGAGATCAAATCCGTCAATCCTAAAGGAAATAAACCCTGAATATTTTTTGGAAAGACTGATGCTGAATCTGAAGCTCCAATACTTTGGCCACCTGCTGGGAAGAGCCGACTCATTGGAAAAGACCTTGATGCTGGGAAAGATTGAAGGCAGAAGGAGAAGGGAGTGACAGAGGATGAGATGGTTGGATGGCATCACCAGTTCAATGGACATGAACTTGGGCAAACTGCAGGAGATGGTGCAGAAGAGGGAAGCTTGGCATGCTGCAGTCCATGGAGTCGCAAAGAGTTGGACATGACTGAGTGATCGAACAACAACAAATCTAATTAACAGAAAAAAAAAAGCAGATGATAGGAACAATTGAGCTAAGATCATTAACCACAGTTATTTGGGTTTGTTAGAGGACCGGCTCTCCCTTTTCATTCATGGGGTTGGAAAGTTGGCTCTCAGGGCTCCTCTTCCTGGATATCTTCTGCAAATGTACTTTTCTCCCTGCCTTGATGACATGTGCACTGGAGGAGTTTCTGGAATAGACATTTAATAGTCTCTAATGATTTGTGAAAGAAATTAGACAGTGTTGCCAAAAACATCAGAGAACTAATGGTGAGGCAGTCTGAGCAGAACAGTAAGGATGTCACAGAGAGAGGGTTGAGGAATTGAGAAACAAAGAAGGAACCGAAATACCCTACTGCTTAAGGAAATCTAAGTCCGAGTAAAAAACACCAGGGCCACGTCTTCAAGTTCCCTAAGAGCTGTGTTAAATGACTTCTAGCTTTACTTTGACGAATTACTCTTCTGTAGTAGAGAAGCCACATCACACGGTCCCCACAGGTCAAGCTTCCTTTTGATGAAACCTGGGCCCAGGTTCCCAGACAGCTAGTGTCCTAAGGACAGCAGGAACTTCAATTTGTGCCTAGGGATCAACAATTCACGTCTTCTGTATGTCACTCTGCAGATACACTTGAAAAAAATCATGTGGACATTATGCAGTTTCAAGTATTTCTTGAAATAGGTAGGCCGCTGACTCAGGACAGTTAGATTCCTTTTTTTTTTTTTAGATTCCTTTTTGTATTATTTATTTATACGAGAATTTGCCTGTAATAACAGAATTGCAAATTGGCATGTAATGTACATTAATTGGGGCTTCCCAGGCAGCCCAGTGGTAAAGGTAGAAAATCTGCCTGTTAATGCAGGGGACGCGGATTTGATCCTTGGGTCAGAAAGATCCCCTGGAGAAGGAAATGGCAACCCACTCCAGTGTTCTTGCTTGGGAAATCCCATGGATAGAGGAGCCTGGCAGGTTACAGTCCATGGAGTCACAAAAGTGTTGGACACAACTTAGTGACTAAAATAATTTGTTAAGGGTTAGAAGTGTATCTTTTATAACAGCATATCTTCATAGAAGCTAGCACAGAGGTCTGTATATTGTCAACACTTAAATATTTCTGGAATCAGAGCACAAAGGAATTAATCCCAAATTTTAGCAAAGTTGGAATGGACCCTGAATGATCTGTGTGCTTCTCCATTGGAATGAGCTAAATGGACACATTCACATGAAGGGTTCTTTCTTCCTGGATTTGCTTTTAAAATAGGAACAACAGGGTGAGTCCTTCATTTGTGAGGGTCCGTGGGGAATTAACATTCACAAGCCAAGTTCCCAGTTTACAGGATGCTCCCAAACAGTTTGACGTGGACAAACCGGGTAACAACAAAAGTGTATCACTTATTAAGGGTCTTCAGCAATCGAGCTAGGCATTCAGCATAGTCCTGGGTCAGTAAACTATAAAGGCAAGGTAGCACAGGAGATTCAAACAAAATCAAAGAGCAAAATCGTGCTTTCTGAGAATCAATATTCCCAAACTGACATATAGAATGATTAGATGCAAAACAGTTCTTTTTCTCATCAAGTCAGGGAAAATAAGGCTAAACCAGAAGACTTTCTCTTTTTCATGGTTGGAAAAAGGAGGAATTTCTGAAAGGTGAAGGGGACAGAATGAAAATACCACACAGGTATTGTTAAGAGGACTTATAGCACGCACCAGCAGTTGTTTTTTCCTTTTGACTGTGTAGTCTGTGACTGATGACTGGTCAGTGACTAAGCAACCTCAGAACAAGTGTAAGGAAATGAAGATTAGTTCTTATCAACAGGGATAATTGTATCAGTTGAATAGTAATTGAAGTGTGCTGTGTGTTGGCACAACTCTAATTGAAAGTAGTGTTTCTACAGTACGAACCTTGGGATTGCTTTTAGTACATTCACTGCCTGTAACAAGACTTTGGCCCTCTTTACTGCACACATGTTTAGTGAACAATACCATGCACCAAGTATAAAGTGATAAAGAAATAAAAGACGGAGCAACTATTTATGTGAAAGGAGGATTTTGTGATGCCAGCATAATCTAAGGGAAGCAAAGAAATTCAATCCTCCAGTGACATTTTTTTTTTTTTTTGGTCCTCGAAGGGATAACATGCATATTGTTGGTCTAATCTCCTGTTCCTGGCCCAAACTGTACTCTAACCGGAGTTTCTTTAATAGACCTGTGATTCAGATGTGATGATGTCACGGTTTCCAACAAGATGGTATTTTTTTTCTGAAGATCCTTAAGTGGTGTAAGTCACCAGGGTTAAATTTGCTATAAGTGGCTATGTTGGAAACTGTAATTTCATATGCATTTTCTTGATAAGTTTTGATTATTTATTTAAATACCTAACAGCTACACATATTTATAATACCTCTTAACTGAGCCTCACTCACATACAAATTTTAATTAAATCTTTAACATAGTGTTGTGATTGAATTGAGATATTATGTATTGAGATATGGCATTGATTTGTTCAGCAAGTACTGTCAGACAGATTGTCTTATTTACTCTCAACATCACTTGCTTGTTGGTTTTACTTCTTTCTCTTCTAGTTATATTTTAAAATAAGTTTTCTCTCTTAGAAGTTGCACGTACAGCAGAAAGCATGGAAAACAAAGAAAAACTCAAAGGAAGCAGGTAGATAAGTCATTCTAAATCCTGTCATAGAGAGACAGTCTCTGTCCTGTTTGGTGAGGCCTTGTGATGTTTTTTTTCATGTCTATTTATTGTGTATGGCTTGATGAAAACTGTATACATCATACCCATAGCTTTACACTTGTGTTTCTCACTTAACAATATATCAGAGTTATTTTCTCATTGGAGATGTTGAATGGCTGAATAGCATCAAAGTCTAAGTCAAGGCTGCAGGCTGCCTTGCTATGGTCCAGTGGAAATTCAGTCCCTCCCTCCCCGCTGCAAGCCACAGTTTGGTCCAGATCAAGGAGCCATATTTTGCATTCTCGGTAGAGGGTCGTCCCCTCAGGAATGTGGAGCTGATGATGCCAAGTGCGTCCTTGACCTTCAGGGAAGAATGGAGAGCTCTTCTATTTTCTCAGGCTTCTGCCTGATAAGGGTGATCAAACAGCAAGATTCAAGATTTATTACTTGGGAATCTAGTTTATTTGCAGTTGTTTAGACCTCTCACTCATGTCCTGATCCCTTTATCCAGTTGCTGTCTTAATTTAGAAACTCACCAACTGAAAGCAATACCAACTAACAGAACCCCAAAGGTTTCAGTTTGCACCCTATTTACCATTCAAAATCAGTTTCTTTTCTTTTTTGTTGTTTCTCTTTCCTTGCCATTGCTACTACTGTGATCAATACCAATATTTCAAAGTTGCTGAGCACTTTATTTCTGTAAAATGCATCTCAAACATGTTCGTTAGTTGTTTAAAAATGTGAAGCAAATGGAAAATTTATCTCAAAATCTGATAACAATGTGTACATGAATGGGTGTATATAGCTGTGATGATCATATTCTTATATGTTTAATTTTTAATAGTGCAAAACCAGTTTTTAAACTCTTTTTCTCAAATGTATCAGTTAACAATTTCTGAAGTTGTTAGCAAGGTGATTTGGGACCTTGTTGCATTTTAGAGCCTAGGTTTTAGAAGTCCTAGAAAAGCTTAGATCACTGAAAATAATAATCTTTTTTCAAACCATAAAATAATAACAACAATAATAATAACAGTTATTTCATTCATACCAGGCCTGTTCTACCTAAGAACTTTTCGTATTTTATTTCACTAACTTCCCAAAACCACTCTGAAATATAAGTACTCTTACAAATCCCATTACTGTAGATGAGGAAAGTATAAGTGAGTTCTTCAAAGCCTAAATTTGGATAATTTTCACTACATTTCTCCTAAAAGAAGCAAAGTGTGAATCTCAATGCTAACTGCTCTCCTCTCAGAGTTAACAATGATACTATTAATAGGAACATGAGTCATCATACACTGAGTGAATGTTAGGAAGAAGGTTCCCTGGTGGCTCTTATGGTAAAGAATCTGCAAGGTATGCAGGAGACCTTGGTTCGATCCATGGGTTGGGAAGATCCCCTGGAAAAGGGCATGGCTACCCACTCCAGTATTTGCCTGGAAAATCCCCATGGACAGAGGAGCCTGTTGGACTACAGTCCATGTGGTCACAAAGAGTTGGACATGACTGAGCGACTAAGTTCACTTTATACACATTATTCCTGATCCTCATGTGGTAGATTGTATTTGTAGCCACAGTAAGATCTCTTTATTTCCCCACTGGCTCCTCTGCACTGTGACCTTGCTACTTCCCTATCAAGTGAAGTTAATTTCTCCATCCGCTTTGATCTCTGTGGGCTCTGTGATTGCTTTGACCAAGAGCATATGGCAGAAGTGACATTGTGCCAGTTTCAGGACCCAGGCCTTAAAAGCCTAGCCGCCTCCACTTACTGTCTCTAGAACACTTGTTAGAAGCCAGCCATTACATGAAGAAGTGTGACCGTCATGCTGCAAGCCCAAGCTGTATGCAAAGGCCCTGAAGTAGGCAGTCAGCAATCTATGGCTCATGGGCCAAATCTAGCCCATTACCCGTATTGTAGGGCCTGTGAGCTAAGAATGGTTTTTAATGCTTTTTAACAGTTGGGGGGGGGGGGAATCAAAAGAAGAATAACATTTTGTAGTATGTGAAAAGTATATGAAGTTTACATGTCAACGTTATAAAGTTTTATTGAAATAGCCATTTGTTTACATTATTGTCTATGGCTGTTTTCACACTAACGGCAGGGTCGAATAATTGTGGCAGAGAGCATAAGACCCTCAAAGCCTAAAATATTCATATCTGGCCCTTTACAGGAAAAGTTTGCCAAGCTCCCACTCTAGAGGAAGAGAAGGAAAGTCTGGGAAACACTAAGGCACTCATACACATGAAGGTATATACCTACGTCATGCATCTCCAACCTTCAGCCCAGCCAACTCAGTGGATGCCAGAACTCAGTGGCTGAAACAGAGACAAATTGCCCAGCTGTGCCCTCCCCAAATTCCTGACCTACAATATTGAAAGCAAAATAAATGCCTCTTTTAAAGTACTAAGTTTTGGTAGCCAGTTACATGGCAATAAATAATCAGAACACCTTACAATCTTACCCTATAAAAATAAGTATTATCCAAATATTTACGATGAGGAAACAAAGGCTCAGCAAGATGGAATGACTCATTCAAGGTCACACAGCTGGTAAATAGGGAACTGGGATTTTTAACCCGGGTCCTTTCACTTCCTAAACCTTATTTATGACACAGTTAACACTGTCATATTTGACCTTCTCTCTACTGCTATTCATTGTATGCCCAAACTCAGTCTTCATTCATTTAACAAATGTTTATTAACAAATAAACACTTAACAAGTGTTTAACCAATGTTATTGCATGTAAGCACTGCATTTAAGCTTTGTGGGGAAACAAAAGTTGAATTCAGATAGAATTTGAAGATTTTACTTAATGTTTTAGTTAGCGAAAAGGACAAGAGTAATAACAATATGAGGATACTGAAAGTTCCAAATTCAAACTCAGTACATTTTTTCTGAAGCTCAAAATTTCAGAAAAGCCCTACCTTTGATCCTAATGTCACAGCCTTAAGATTTTTTTTTTTAAAGAATAAGTCAGTTGACAGATGAAAAAAAAGGCTGATTGAAAGCTCATTCCACCTACCCACAAACTTACTTACATGTCAGTTGTTTTTTTAAATTTCAGAGAAACTGTGTTCTCCCATGTTTAAAACAGATGTAAAAGGCACCTGAGTAGAAGTTACACAGCTGGAATCCATTAGGATTGAAAAGCAATGCAGAGAGGAAGCGAATCCTAGGGAAGGTCATTTTGAGGGACCAGGGTAAGGGATGTGGAGGGAAGGACGGAGGATATTCCATGCTGGTTGCCAGTCTTTTTCTGAGGTCATTAGTAGAGACAGGTCACTCAGTGAAGAGCATCAGCTGGGAATGCAGCTAGATGAAAGCACTAAGGAGAGAATTAAGGCAATCATGGGTTTAAGACTATTTCCTTGCCTACTAAGGGCATCTTTGCCATCCTACCTGGTGTCTTGAGGGCAGAGAGATGACACAGTCTGTGGTGTGTGACCACTGGCTCATGTCAGCTTGCAAGAGCTATTGTTACAATTTCAGGAATTTTGGGGAATCATTTGTTAAATCTCAGTAGCTTGAAATCAGTTATAGGGAGAGTATTTATACCATGGAAATTGGCAAATGTTAAATATTAGGGCTTTTCCCCGGGAAAGCCAATTTACCAGCACTCCACAAAGACAGAGTCTATTATGATGATTAACCAGGAGTCAGCAATCCTTTCAATACACAGTTTACAATAAATACAAGCAATCATTACAATTATGCTTTAAATTACTTTGTGACATGAGAAAAAGTTGGAATTAAAATCTTGTCTCTAAGACAGTCTCAAGAATATTAAAACACAGCTATGTATTGAAAAAAATATTAGAAAGAAAATAAATCAATATCTTCACAGGCTTATCTTTCCATTGTGGATTTAGAGGTGGCTTTTGTCTTCTTCATTATAATTGTACCTTTCAAGTATTTTATTCTATGCAAATGAACTGCTGCTGCTACTGCTGCTAAGTCCCGTCAGTCGTGTCCGACTCTGTGCGACCCCATAGACGGCAGCCCACCAGGCTCCCCCGTCCCTGGGACTCTCCAGGCAAGAACACTGGAGTGGGTTGCCATTTCCTTCTCCAATGCATGAAAGTGAAAAGTGAAAGTGAAGTCACTCAGTTGTATCCGACTCTAAATGACCCCATGGACTGCAGCCCACCAGGCTCCTCCATCCATGGGATATTCCAGGCAAGAGTACTGGAGTGGAGTGCCACTGCTTCTTAATTTAAAAGCCCATTAAAAATGATGTGCTTAAGCATTAACCCTTTTAAACTTTTATGTACAGAGGTGACAGAGGGAAGAGATACAGGAAGACAGAGTAGGATGGGAGGGCTTTCCCTTCCACCTCCTTTCAATCCTGTGAGAATGGGATTGAAGAGTAACCATCACAGGACTTCCCTGGTGGTCCAGTGGTTGAGAATCTGCCTGCCATTGTAGGTGGTATGGGTTCGATCCCTAGTTGGGGAACTAAGATCCCATATGCCATGGGACAAGGCTCAAAAATTAAAAACAAAGAAAAAAGAAGACTAATCATCCCAATTTGATGGGGCTAAGGGTTCTGTCAGGAGTTGGGGATGGGAAGGGTAGAGAAGTAGAAAGACAAATGGATAAGGAAAGGCAGCAAATACATTGATAGTAGAAGGAATGCTATAATGAGAATCAGAAGTTCTCTTTCCAGCAGCTAACTTGAGAAGTCATGCGATGATCATATAACTTTGGGAGCATCAATTTCATCTCTAAAGTATGTAAGTTACACTAGAAAATGATATATGGGTTTCATTCTAATCAAGACCTTCTGGGCTTCCTTGGTGTTCCAGTGGTTAAGAATCCACCTTGCATCGCAGGAGACTCTGGTTTGATCCCTGGTCTGGGAAGATCCCATATGCCGTGGAGCAACTAGGCCCCTGTACTACAACTACTACTGAGCCAGCACTCCAGAGCCTAGCCTCAACTACTGAAGCCCACTCGCCTAAAGCCAGTGCAGTGCAACTAGAGAGCAGCCCCTGCTTGCTGCAACTAGAAAAGGCCCTCATGCAGCAAGGAAGACACATCACAGCCAAAAAATTAAATAAATAAATCTTAAAAGATAAACTAAACAAACTTCTGTGAGACCTTCCTCCTGAGGACAGCCAATAGAGTTAAATGGCCGGCAGGGTGGGGGTGGAGGGGCGGTGCATACAGCATGCAGCTTACCCGACAAATGAAAGGCAGTGCCAGGAGACTCTGGAGAAGGAAAGCTTGCTGGAGGGGAAGCGAATTTGGGCAAGGGGAGTATAACGAAGTGTTATTTAGTGATGATGCTCGAAGAAGGCTTTGTCCTAATTAAAAAACTCAGAAGTATCATCAAAGGGATGTTTGGGGACAAAAATAAGACTTCAAGTTTGTTTTATTTTATGCATAGATGCAGAGCTCCTGCTTTTACAGATATATTTCTAACTTCTACCAAGGAATTTCTACATGTGGTCCGCACTCCAGGATCCCTGATTACATGTTCTAATGAGTAAATCAGGCATTTTCTAATATGTACTATCAGTTTCCTGGAACTCAATAATTTCTTGAGTACTTCAGACATGTCTCTTAAAAATCCAGATCTTTTCTAGGATCACATTATAAAATAGACGAATCTCAAAAATATAGAATTTTCACTAGTCGTTAACTCTGATACTAATTAGTTTAGTTAGTCTGATACTAATAATTGTTCAGTGTGGGTTCTAATTATCTATTAGTTATCTATCTATATACATTAGTTATATTAAGTTACTGGTTATTTCTATAGATGGTTTTATGTCTATTACAGTTATTCTAAATCATATGGAAGAAAAAATTTTCTTGAGGTAATAAGATATATGGTTTCAGACTACATATTTTAAACAGTGCATTTTTATCTTCTTATAAACCTTGATTCAAAACATGCCATTTGCATGCATTTTCCTCAGAGTACTGTGGTTCTTTTTAATGACTTTATCAGTGAGCAAGTCATATAGGTATATGAAGCAGCAACTAGTTGGTTCTTTCTCTCTGCTTTAATTGTATTTTTGAGACATTGCAAGAAAAACATCAATTCTGCCTTTCACTGAGCCCATCTTCAAAACAGACCTGGCTTGGTCTGGCTTCCCCAAGGCAGTCTTCTGTGCTGTGTGGGGCTGGGCGTTAAGGACACAGACACATCTGTAACCAAACCAGCAAGCGTCAGTGGGGGCTGAGATTCATTTCTGTGGAATGAGAGCCTCTCATTCCTTTGTTCTCGATATTTCCTGGCAGCATGTCCACAAGCACATGCTATTAACAGATGGTGGAAGGCATATTTGGGATTTTTATCATAACATATCCCCCATGCTTCCATCATGCACCAAAGAACGGAGATGTATGAGCTAGCTGGCTCTATCACAGCAGGATAAAACACATCAACTTCAAAACCCCAAAGGTTCCCATGACAGCCTTCTCCACTCAATTTGATGTGATTTTCCATCAGAAGAACAGAACCCATTTCAGCAGACCAGTTCATATCGGATTTCTTTTAAGATCAGTGGTTACTATAAGAGAGGTTAGTTTCTGCAGAGCTGAGTTGATCTGGTAAGTTGAGGCACACATCTGTGCCCCAGAACTGAGGCCAACAAGATGGTCAGAGACCTGAACTTTGTGCAGACAACTGCGCTTCAAAACTCATGCAGATGACAAGTTCTCATTTGCTTAACCCCATAGTTATGTGCTGAGCAAGTTTAAAAACAAAAAGAGCAGGAATAAGTATGGAAAAAACTTATGCAAAGAAACTGAGAGGATTCATTTTGATTTCTTGTTCTTGACCTGACGTTTGTTTCTTGTGTGTCTTCTCAGTGCAGTATCAAATTGTCGAGGCTGGTTTTATAAAAGCATGTATCTATTGCATGTTTTCTTAGGGAAAATTAAATTATTTGTGAGTAATCGGTCTCTGAAGAAGTACCATCCATGATGCTGACAAGACTCTTGTGCACTTATGCAGCTTAAATTATCCAAAGAACTTGAGGGGTTTTGTTAAAAGTATCTGCTGGTTGGGAATATTCATATTACATCCGAGATGATTAAAATTGCAAGACTGTCCTCTTGGCAGATTCCTGAGTGCTGCAATCAGTGAGGTTTATATTTGGTGGTCAGTGGCATAGCTAAAGAAGTAGCTCAGAAAGCTTGAAATCTAAGATGGCAGGCACTGTGTTTTAGCTGGTGGGTGGGGTCTGGGACTGACTCTGGAATCAGATGGCTTAATTCAAGTCCGACTCTTTCTCCTACTAGCTAAGTGACTTTGATCAAGACACTGGACTTTTCAAGCTTGATTTCCTTATTTCTAAGTGGGCATGAAAATACTATCTACTTCATAGGGTTGTTGTAAAAATTAAATAATATATGAAAAGAACCTTGTATAGAGCATGGTGCATAATATGCTCCATAATGTTTATGGAGCACATTAGCTATTATTATTCATACAAAGTAATAAACAGGCCCAGGTATATAATTTTCAGGCCCCAAGGCCAAGTGAAACTGTGGGGTCCGTTTTTTAAAAATGCAGGAAAAATACCATTGAAGGTGTTAAAATATAAAACATTTCTTTTATTCCATTCCCTCTCTTTCTTGACTAGTCATGATATTGTTCTTGCTTTTACCTAGTAGATTTTATGTTTTTAGAGCCCTTCAGGTTTATAGAAAAACCCAGCAGAAACTACAGAGTTCCCATATACCCTCCCCGCCTCCAGTTTCCTCTTTTATTAATGTATTTATTTCCATTAGTGTGATATATTTGTTATCGATAGTGATACACAATTATTAACTAAGATGATAATTTACATTAGGGTTCACTCTTAGCATTGTACACTTCTATGGGTTGTCACAGATGCACAGTTATGTATCCACCATTACAATATTCTCAAGACTAATTTCACTGCCATAAAATTCCTGTGTGCTCCACCAATTCATTCCTCCCCCATGCTCCCCCAAATCCCTGACAACCACTTGACCTTTTTACTGTCTCCTTAGTTTGGCCTTTTCCAGAATGTCCTATAGTTGGAATCATACAAATGTAATTTTTGTTCAGTCTTCCTTCTTTTACTTAGCAATAAGCTTTTCAGATTCCTCTCCAAGACTCTTCGTGGCTTGATATCTCACTTCCTTTTATTGCTGAATAATATTCCAGTGTATGGGCATGCCACAGTTTGTTTATCCATTCACTTATGGAAGGACACCTTGGTTTCTTCCAGTTTTTGGAAACTATGAATTGCTATAAACATTCATTTGTAGATTTTGTGTGTGTGGACATAGTTTTCAGCTCAATTGGATAAATACCTAGAAGTGCAATTGCTGGATCATATCTAAGACTATGCTTAGCTTTGTAAGAAACCATCAAACTGTCTTCAAAAGTGACTGGACCATTTTGCATTTTGACCAGCAAGGGTTGAGAGTTGCTCTACATCCTTGCCAGCATTTGATGTGCTAATGTTTTGGATTTTAGCCCTTTCAGTAGGTATGTAGAGGTACCTCACTGCTGTTTTAGGCACAGGTTAAAACAATCAATCTCTGGGTCAGGAAGATTCCCAGGAGAAGGAAATGGCAACCCACTCCAGTATTCTTGCCTGGGAAATCCCACGGACAGAGGAGCGTGGTGGGATATCGTCCATGGGGTTACAAAGAACTGAGCACAACTTAGTGACTAAATGCCCACATACACACATATACAATGACATATGATGTTGAGCATCTTCTCATATGCTTATTTGCATCTGTATATCTTCTTTGGTGAGGTATCTGTCTAGATCTTGTACCCACTTTTTAATCAACAATTCTTATTGTTGAGTTTTAAGAGTTCTTTGTATATGTTGGACACAAGTCCTTTCTCAGATATGTCTTTTACAAATATTTTTCTCCTAATCTGTGACTTGTCTTTTCATTCTCTTGATGGTATCTTTCATAGAGCAGAGCTTTTAGATTTTAATGAAATCCAACTGATTTTTTTTTCCAACTAATTTTTTCATGAATTTTGTTTTGGTATTGTATCTTAAAAACTCACTGCCAAGCCCAAGATCATCTAATGGGAAATAATAGAAAAAAATAAATACATTGGTTTCTGCCCCTGTTCCTGGCGATGAACTTCTAAAACTGTAGTAATTTCCTAAGTTATAAAAGCACCAGGAGCTCTCTTGTCTACTATTTCTACTATTAGTTCTAATACATAGTCTTTGACCTCTAACACGGAGCTCCTAAATCTCTTAAAATTTCCTGGGGGATCAGAGTGTCTTTTGTTCTAATGAGGTGACTCTTGGTTCACTCCTGGTAACTTCAAGATAGAGGCCTGTTATCAGAAAGACCAAGCCATGATTAGGATTTTTAGCCTCACCACCACCCCCTTCCCCCATCCTCTAGGAAGGGGACAGGGACTGACAGTTGAGTTAGTGATTACTCATACCTACATGATGAAGCCTCCATAAGAATTCCAAAGGTAGAGTTGGGTGAACACGTCTGTATGCTGGAAGGATGTTGAACGTATGCATGCTCAGTTGCTCACTTATGCCTGACTCTTTGTGACCCCTTAAACTGCAGTCTTCCAGGCTTCTCTGTCTGTGGACTTTTCCAGGCAAGAACACTGAAGTGGGTTGCTATTTCCTACTAGAGGGTGACTTCTCTGGTGGCTCAGATGGTAAAGCGTCTGCCAACAATGCGGGAGACCGGGATTCAATCTGTGAGTCGGGAAGATCTCCTGGAGAAGGAAATGGTAACTTACTCCAGTATTCTTGCTTGGAAAATCCCGTGGATGGAGGAGCCGGTAGGCTACAGTCCATGTGGCCCATGGGGTCGCAAAGAGTTGGACACGACTGAGCGACTTCACTTTCGCTTCACTTACCCCAATTCTATTGGAACAGAAGCTTTTATGATTTTAGGACTCTTCCCCATACCATGCCCTATGAATCTATTCCATCTGTATCCTTTAATAATAAACCAGTAAATTAAGTATCTTCTTGAGTTCTGTGAGCCATTCTAGCAAATTATTGAACCCAAAGAAGAGGTTGTGAGAATGTAGATTTATAGCAGATCAGTCAGAAGTACTTGAGAATTTCAACTAATGTCTGCTTGGCGGGGAAGGGCAGTCTTGTAGGGCTGAACCCTTAATCTGTGAGATATGATGTGATCTCCAGATAGACAGTGTCATAATTTAATTAAATTGTATGATGCCCAAGAAATTCTGGGAGAATTCCTTGATGTGTGGAAAACCCACACATCTAGGGTCAAAAGTGAAGTGAATTGTGGTAGCAGTGCAAAAAGAAAGGGTAATCTAGGAGAGATTTTTCCATATGCCTATTTTTTTTTACTATATTATCTTCTATACATGATTTTTTTTTTTTTACTATATTATCATGTTATCTTCTAGAATTTTGGTAGTTTTGTATTTTACATATAGGTTTTTACAATTAATTTTCATGAAAGATATAAGACCAGGGTCTAAATTATTTTGAATTTTTTTAAGTAAAGATTTATTTATTTATTATTTATTTAGGCTGTACTGGATCTTCAGTGATGTGTGCAGGTTTTCTCTAGTTTCAGTGAGTGGGGGTTACCCTCTAGTTGCAGTTTTCCAGCTTCTCATTGCGGTCGCTTCTCTAACTGTGGAACACGGGCTCTAAGCTCTTGGGCTTCAGAAGTTGTGGTGCCTTTGCTTAGTTGTCTCACTGCATGTAGGATCTTCCCAGACCAGGGATCTAACCTAACCTGAGCTTTCTGCATTGTCAGGAAAGTTCTTTACCACTGAGCCATTAGGGTAGCCCTAGATTATTAGGATTATTATTATTTTTTAATTGCATGTAGATGTCCATTTGTTCTAGTACCATTTATTGAAAAGAATATGCTTTCTCAAATCTTATCCATGAACATGGAATATTTCTTCTTTTATTTATACTTACTTTGATTTCTTTTATTGGGGTTTTATAGTTTTCCTCACAGAGATCTTATACATATTTTATTAACTTTAGACCCACATGTTTCATATCATTGTATCTTTTATTCGCTATTTAACGTTGTTCTAAGTAAAGAAAAATTAAAATGTCATGATGAATTTTAACATTGATTTTATATCATGCAATGCCAGCTTTAAATGCAAATATAAGAACACTTCACTCACATGTGGAATTACCAAAATTATCCAATTTGTTTTTCATAGCTTGTGGCTGCATATGTATTTTGCTCTTGACAGAATAGTGGGAAAGCTTTACCAAATTAATTCAATGGCTTTTATTTCACTTCGTGATACACATTCTACCAATGCTCTTTGCCATCCGCTTTACTGATGAGCAAGGAAGGCCTGAAAAAAAAAAAGACCTATGGGTTTCCTATCTTCCCCTTTCCTTCTTTGTCATCATTTTCGGCGTAAGTGTTTAGCTAATACAGAGAAATAAAATGAGTAGCGAAAAATATGTTAGTATTCCTTGATTATATGCTTTAGAATGTCATAGCTTTCTTTCTATATTTAAAGCAAGTTCTGGTTTGAATAGAAAGCTTGGTTTCTCAGAGCTGTGAGCACCCCTGCTTCCTCAGTCAGAGACATAACACACTTTGCACTTGCATTGGGTCTTAACTGAACTTCCACGCATTGTTGGTTCACTGGAATTCTGTGCCAGTGGACATCTTGAAGGTTATGCTAACAGGGTGGCAAGGAACAATGGTGATCATGTGTCTTGCCTTACAAAACAAAAGTTGAAACATAAAATATTAAGAATTGCAAGATTTTAACAGCTTAGCATTACCCAAGCACAGGGCCCTCTGACTGTGAGGCCCTTTGTATACACAGGATACTTGTCCATGAAACTAGCGCTTCTGGTAACTGAGCAGCAATGAAGACACAAGGCAGTGCAGCTGATCACAGAAGCATGTTAACAGCTTGAGGGATAAAGGATTTGGCTGGAGAGGGCATAGAGTTGATCTCTGGTTCAAGAAACTAGGCCCCCAAATATAAACCAACTAGCCAGGATCCCCAGAGAAGGCAATGGCACCCCACTCCAGTACTCTTGCCTGGAAAATCCCATGGACGGAGGAGCCTGGTAGGCTGCAGTCCATGGGGTCACTAAGAGTCAGACACGACTGAGCGACTTCACTTTCACTTTTCACTTTCATGCATTGGAGAAGGAAATGGCAACCCACTGCAGTGTTCTTGCCTGGAGAATCCCAGGGACGGGGGAGCCTGGTGGGCTGCCGTCTGTGGGGTCGCACAGAGTCGGACATGACTGAAGCGACTTAGCAGCAGCATCCAGGATCCCACAGGTAAATAATGGGATGGGAATTCCTCTTTCCATCCTAGCAACATTGTTGACATTCACTATGTGATATTATTTCGGATGGCCTCTTTCCTGAATTTCAGGTCTGATGGCATCTAAAAGTTTAACAACTTGAATTGATGCCTCTGAAAACACCCAGATTTACACACAGGGACTCCACGCCGAAACCCAAAGCAGTGCTGACTGTCACAGCTGTAAACACTACTACTCATCACCAACACTTGTGGAAGGGGCAAGCTGACTCACTGGAAAGGACCCTGATGCTGGGAAAGACTGAAGGCAAAAGGAGAAGAGGGCAGAGGATGAGATGGTTAGATAGCATTACCGACTCAATGGATATGAGTTTGAGCAAACTCTGGGAGATAGTGAAGGACAGGGAAACCTGGAGTGCTGAAGTCCATGGGGTCGCAAAGAGTCAGACACAACTTAGCAACTGAACAAAAAGTCTTAGTGATGGGTGTTTGTTTTTTGTTTGTTTGTTTTTTTAGCATTGGGCATTGGTCTATGGGAAAAGAGAAAAGGAGGCATCTTCCTTCATGTGGAGAAAAGTGACTGGCCTGTGTGTATTCTTGGCTGCAGTTTTTGCCACTTGAGCCAAATTCAGAAGTAGAAAGAACATGAGATTCAGAAGGGACTTCAGAGATAAACTCATCCAGTGGCTCCTAAACTGTGCTCTGTAAAAGCCAAAGATCCCACAAAACTGCTTTCAGGGATCCACAAGAATTTGAGTGAATTTAGTTTTTGTTATTTTAAAACTAAGAAAATGCATGCTATTCAAATATATTATAGACCAGAGTTGGATGCAGTGGTGGTCACAGATTGTGTCTTTTACATTGTCTCACTGGGAAATGTTATACTTCTCAACTTATGAATAAAATAGGTGCTCCCCTTTTATGTGTTCTATGTACTGGGGAGTCATGTGAGACTTTATTTTAAGAAAGGGTTCCCTTGAATAAAAGTAAAATTTGAAAAACGCTGATCTATTTGTCCTCTTTCATTTACACTGCTTAGGACAGTATCAGAAATCAGAATAGATGCTTAACAAATATTAGCTGTTATTATATCCTACAGATGGAGAGATTGAGGCCCATGTTGACCAAATGACTTGTACACAGCAAGATATTTAGCAGCGAAGCCAGATTCCAGCCTGTGTCCTCACTCCTAGATCATTTCTCTCTTCATTCTATCACAGTTGCCTCCACATTCTATCCCAAGAAAACAGCTAAAATTTTAAGGCAGACATAAACTGTTTTTACTGTCCCATTGATCCTACCCTCTTCTTGGTCTTACTAAAAGCTTCACAAGAGAAATAAAAGACAAAGAGGAGGAGAAAGGAGAAGACAGGATCTCTCTAAAATATGTTTACAAATCCCAAAGTCCCCCTACCCAAGATGTTAGAGGATGAATTAAAAAGAGCCCCATACCCCAATCGAAATCCCAACAAGTTATTTTATGTGCATCACCAAACTTATTTTAAAGTATATATGAAGAGCCAATGTCTATAGCCAAGACAATGCTGAAGTTGAAGAACGAAGTTGGAGGACTGACGCTACTAAACTTCAAGACTTACTGTAAAGCTATAGTAATCATGACAGTGTGATATTGGTGAAAGTCTAGACAAATCGAACAGTGGAACAGAATTAAAAGCCCAGAAGGTGACCCACACAAATATAGTCAACTGATTTTTGACAAAGAAGCAAAGGCTATATAATGGAGCAGAGATAGTGTTTTCAACAAATGATGCTGCAACAACTAGATGCAAAACACGAATCTAGACACAGCCCTACATCCCTCACAAAAATTAACTCAAGATGGATCATTGATCTAAATGTAAAATGCTAAGCTATAAAACTCCTAGAAGAAAGTGGGAGAAAACCTAGATGACCTTGGGTTTGACAGTGAACTTTTAGATAAAACATGGAAAATGAGACTCAGGAAAGAAATAGTTGATAAGCTAGACTTCATTAAAATTAAAAATGTCTGTTCTTCAAAAGATACCATTAGGAGAATAGAGGGACAAGTCATTGACTGGGAGAAAATATTTACAAAAGACCATCTGATAACTGTTATCCAAAATATTCAGAGAACACAAAACTCAAAACCAAGAAAATAACTAAATTTTAAGATGGTCCAAGACCTTAACAGATATCTCACCCAAGAAGATGTGTAGGTGGCAAAAAATAATATGAAAAGATACTGCATATCATATGTCATCAAGTAAATACAAATAAAAACGAGATACCACTACATACTTAGGAAAATAGCTACAACACTAGTGAAAATACAAAGAAACAGGAACTCTCATACATTGTGGGTAGGAGTGCAAAATGCCACTTTGGAAGACAGTTTGGTGGTTTCCTAAAAAATTAAACATAGTCTTACCATATGATCCAGCAGTCACAGTCCTAAGTATCTATCCAAAGGAGCTGAAAATTTTTGTCTGCATGGAAACCTGCAGAGAATGTTTAAAGAAGCTTTATTCACAACTGCCAAATCTTGGAAGCAAGTAAGACGTCCTTCAGTAAGTGAATGGATAAAAAAAAAACAAAAAACAAAAAAACTGTGGTACATCCATACAATACAATATTATTCGGCACTAAAAAGAAATGAGTTATTAAGCCATGAAAAGACATGGAGGAAACTTAAGTGCATGTTATTAAGTGAAAAAAGCCAATCTATAAAGGCTACAGACTTTTGATGCCAACTGTATGACATTCTGGAAAAGACAATAGAAAGATCAGTGGTTGTCAGGCATGGGGTGGGGATGTTTTTGTTGTTGGGAGGAATGATGGGGAGAGATAAATAAGTAGAGCACAGAGGAATTTTAGGGCAGTGAAAATACTCTGTATAATATTCTAATGATGCATATGTCACTATACATTTGTCTAAAACCAAAGGAGTACAATATCAAGAGTGAACCCTCATGTAAACAATGGACTTTGGATGATACAATAAATGTACCATATCATTCTGGTGAGTGATACTGTACATTTTGATAATGGGGGAGGTTATGCATGTGTGGGAGGAGGGAGTATATGGGAAATCTTTGTACCTTTTTCTCAATCTGGCTATAAAACTAAACTGCTCCAAATGAAGCTTTAAAAAGAAAAAAAAAAAAAGATTAAGGGGACTTCCCTGGGGAATTTAGTGGTTAAGATTCTATCCTCCCAGTGCAGGGGCATGGGTTTGATCCCTGGTCAAGGAACTAGATCCTGCATGTCTCAACTAAGACCCAGTGCAGTCAAATAAATAAATAAAAGAGTCCTAAGCAGGATGGGAGGGAGAGGAGGAAGCTGAAATAGAATCCTGCTCATGCGTGCGTGCTAAGTTGCTCAATCACATC
Source organism: Bison bison bison (assembly GCF_000754665.1). Taxonomy (NCBI): domain Eukaryota; kingdom Metazoa; phylum Chordata; class Mammalia; order Artiodactyla; family Bovidae; genus Bison; species Bison bison. The sequence goes on along the minus strand of NW_011494614.1, from coordinate 163,702 downwards.
TGGCCCTTTGCAACCCCACAGACTGTGGCCCCTAAGCTCCTCTGTCCATGAGATTTTCCAGGCAAGAATACTGAAGTGAGTTGCCATGCCCTCCTCCAGGGGATCTTCCCCACCTAGGGATCAAACCCACTCCTCTCATGTCTCCTGCATTGGCAGGCGGGTTCTTTACCGCTAGTGTTACCTAGGATCCCCAGAATCCTGCTCATAGAAATTCAAATTAGCAACTAATCCCTGGACTATACCAGGGACACTGTTCTAGGCACTAGAGGGTTTCAAAGGATTGTCTTCAACAGGTTAAAATCTTGGTATAGAGACAAGGCAAAAACACAGTTAAGTAAAACAAAAGCTGCAATTTCCAAAACTGTGAGATAAGTAAATGGAATTGTAGTCATTCTCAAAGGGATTAGAACACGGCCTCTCTTGAAGCCCAATACATTTTCAAGCTTAGTAATGTTTACCAAAATATGAATGGCACTTTCCCCATCTCCTGACCAATTCCTAAGGAGATGGTGAGTGTAGTGAAAGTGTTAGTCACCCAGTTGTGTCTGATTCTTTGTGACCCCATGGACTCTAGCCCTGCAGACTCCCCTGTCCATGGAATTCTCCAGGCAAGAGTACTGGAGTGGGTAGCCATTCTCTTCTCCAGGGGATCTTCCTGACCCAGGGACTGAACCCAGGTCCCCCACACTGCAGGCAGATTCTTTACCATCTGCACCATCAGGAGAGTGTAGGTCGTTGTTGTTTAGTCGCTCAGTCATATCCGCTTCTTTGAGACCCAGTGGCCTGCAGCATGCCAGGTTTCCCTGTCCTTTGCCACCTCCCTGAGTTTGCTCAACCCATGTCTATTGAGTTGGTGATGCCATCCAACCATCTCATCCTCTGTCATCCCCTTCTCCTCCTGCTTTCAATCCTTCGCAGCATCAGGGTCTTTTCCAGTAAGTCGGCTCTTCGCATCGGATGGCCAAAGTATTGGAGCTTTAGCTTCAGCATCAGTCCTTCCAGTGAATATTCAGGGTTGAGGTGATTGTAGAGGGATCGTCAAAACCATGCACTGTGGAGCGAGGCTGTCTTGGATGAAATCCTATCACACTCTTCTGCTGTCTGGGTGATCTTGTGTGTTATCCAGCTTCTCTGTGCCTTGATACCCAGCTGCTAAATCGGTAATAATACACCTATTCTTACAGTTGTTGTGAGGATTAAATGAAAGGCACTTTAAACAATGCCTGACACATAGTAAGTCCTTACTAAATTTTAGTGATTATAATTCTCCACTTTTTTCTTGAAAATTCAGGGCCAAAGGAGTATTTAAAGGCTTTTGGTGATCCTTCCATGCCACCCCCACTGGCTGTCATTTTACTGTCTAGTCCAGCTTCTGTTTTGACATTTAGTCAGTGCTGTAGACCAAAGAAAAGGAAAAATATCTCCCATATAGGTAAAGCCTCTTCCAAGAAATCAACCGAAGACATAAACAGATTTGATCTTTGGAGATGACAGCCTGTGCTTTTAAGGGAGAGAAGTGAGGTGAGGGGACTGCTCAGTTTTGGGGTAATATAGGAAAACTAACAGCAGTCATTGAAAACACCAGGCTGTGGGAATGTGTCTTGAAGGGAAATTAGGTCTGGCTGTAGACCATGAGAAGAAGGTTAAATTTTTTTCTTCCTTCATGGACCTTGGCTGATAGAGCAGCTGCCGTACTGAACATAGCTGACCTCCGTGCCAGACAGAAGAGTGTGCTGAGGACTCTCAAAACAGCAATTAAATGCTCTGATTTATTTCATTTTTTTCAATTTCTCTGTCAGAAACATTCACATGGCCTGAGCCAACCAAAAAGGGTGGAAAACATGCAACATGACCACATGTCAGATTGTGGAGAGCTGGAAATATCTGGTAAATGGTTCCTCTAGTAAATGCTGATGAAAATATAAATATTTGTAGACTGGGATGGATTAGAGAAAAACAAATAAAAGCCAACTTCTACATTTTCCAGCAACCAGTACTCTTCGCTAAGTCTTTGTGACATTGTTTTAATTTGGGATCCATTGACAGTGGAAAATTACTTTACTTGGTTGAGCCTAATTCATGCAGCTGACAAGGAATGAGTTTGAAGTAGGTCTGATGTGACCCGATTTTGATTCATAATTTGCTGTTTACCACATTTATCTTTAGGGCAAAGGACTTCCTTGTCCATGAGGCATGATTTTTCCACCCCTCAAGAAGCCCATAAAGGTTTGCTGGCCATTGCAACCATACGCCTTGGCTTTTCTGTGACAATCTCTATTTAAAATCTTCAACACATTTTCCTCATCGATTTGTCAGACCATAGGTCCTAAATTTTGGTCAGAAATTAGGTCTCTCTTCCAGAGGATGAGAGGACAACCTGTTGTTTAGGGTCTGGAGGACAGAGAAGAGCCCACAGTCTCCATGAGTAGTTCCTCCATAAATAGAATAAATGAACTTCCAACGCCACTCTCCAACTCCACACACTCTGGCACTACACACAAATTTAAAATATCCAGAAATCCCACTTTTGGTAACTTGTGTCACTTATAGCTGTTCCGAGGGTGTTCTAGAGCCCCTCTTCTTATCGTCTTTCATCAATGCTTAGTCTATTGGTCTCCTCCAGTCAATGGGGCTCCATCTTCTATACGTTGATCCACTCTTATCTGTAGAGCAAGTGTAATTTTCACAGTATCATCCTGGAGTTATTTGTGTAACAATCTTTCTAGTCTAGGAATGCCTTTGAGTTAGGGGCTGGATAGACAAAAAAATGAGAAAAACCCAGAGACCAAGATCTCTTTAAAATGGTTTGAAAGTATGCTTAAAATATTTAATATCTACATTGCAAATAACAGGAGCTCAATAAATGCTCAAATTAGTGAATTTGTGTTTTACATATTCTTTCCTGAAGATTTCCTATTATGTCAAAGTGATTGTGAAAAGTGAAAAGAACACAGACTGATAAAATGAATGTCAGGAAACAAAGCTATCACTTATTAGGAAGGTTCTGCCCATGTAACCTGCTAGCTCATAGTTTTTTAGGAAGAGTGATGAGTGATTTGCCCAAATCCAGTCATCTCTAATCTACTCCCCCTTGTGGTCGGTGTGAGACCCACAGGCTGGTTGGGGTTTCCTTCTCTTGGTGGCTTTCACTCTTTTAGCACCATGTTCTAACCCAGAGAAACAATCGTTCACTGACAAAACCAAAACTCAGATTCCAAATATTTTAACAGTAGACGTAGTCTAACGTGAATGCAGAAAGATCCAGTCCTTTTGCTTTAAGAACGAGTTCATAGTCTACCCCATTCAGAAAGTGTTATCTGATTTCTTGCTCTTTGGGTCTTGGGGTTCACTTTGTGGTTTCCTACTTCAAGATGTCTATCACGCAGCAATTCCTTGGTGGTCCAGTGGTTAAGAATCCACCTTGCAGTGCAGGGAACATGGGTTCAATTGCTGGTCCAGGAACTAAGACCCAGTGAAGATCCGGTGTGCTGCAACTAAAACCGGATGTGGCTAAATGTGTGTGTGTGTGTGTGTGTGTGTGTGTGTGTATACACACACTTCCCTTGTGACGGTAAAGTGTCTGCCTACACTGTGGGAGACCCGGGTTCGAGCCCTGGGTTGGGAAGATCCTCTGGAGAAGGAAATGGCAACCAACTCCAGTACTCTTGTCTGGAAAATCCCATGGACAGAGGAGCCCGGTAGGCTACAGTCCATGGGGTCACAAAGAGTCAGACATGACTGAGCGACTTCACTTCACTTTTATATATATATATATATATATATACACACACACACACATATATGTATTTTAAAGATGCTTATCAATTTGTATGTCTGCTTCCTAGATTGTCATCCCTACTGGACTATGAACCATTTGGGTAGGGCGGGGAAAGTAGGAGCAGGAACTGTGTTTCTTTATCCCAAAACATGTCTAGCACCAGGTATAGAACAGATGTTCAGTAAATGTTCGTTGATATAAACCAGTGGTTTTTGCCATTAAAACTTTAGGGCAACAGCATAATGCCTTGGTATCTCAATTTTCTCATTTATAGATTTAGGATGTTATAAACTGCATAAACTTTGGACATTAAGTACCAAAAGAGGCTATGAATTGGGCATTATTTTTTATCATCAGAATATTCTGCAAGGACTGTTCACTTTTTGATTATCAGATCTTTTTCTGTGGGGCTTTTAAATACTTTTGCAGTGTTGTAAGATTGCATGCTGCATGTCAGGGTCTGGTAATATTAGAGGTGGGAATGGAAAATAGCCCTTTTATGACTAGCAATGGAGAAGGAAATGGCAACCCACTCCAGTTTTCTTACCTGGAGAATTCATGCACAGAGCAGCCTGGAGGGCTATAGTCCCTGGGGTCGCAAAGAGTCAGACGCAACTTAGTGACTAAACCACCACCACCACACGACTAGCAAAGATGGAATTAAAGAGATTTGTTTATGGTATAAGTAATTATATGAATAGTTCTTTTTCAAAGAAAAACATCTATTTCATGAAAAGGTCAAAGAAGTTCATATTTACATATTTTTCAAGCTGAAGACATACCAGCTCATTCTTGAAGTATTTCTTCCCCTTGGCTTGGAGCTTCCTTTAGTCAAATTTCTCAACATATCAAGTTTTAGCAATTTGACTCGAAGGACCACAAAGCATTATTTAGTAAATATTCAGTTTGTGTTCAAGACATTTGAGGATGATGAAAATATAAGAAAAGATTACTAAGCTTCCCCCCAAAAGTTTTACATTTCTACTTTGGTTCAATGAATGAACATTGAGAAAAAAGTATAAGATAATGAATCTAAGAACTTCAACAGTTAATACAGATTCTGCCATAAAACAAAACTGTATCCAAACTGTCCAAGATCTAGAAGACATTAGAAAGGGTTAATATGAGTTTTTCAGTGAGACCTAATAAGAACTCAATGTCTCATTCTGCTCTGTTGTGGTTTTGTGAGAATCTGGGTCTGTCTGAGGCAGAGAGCTTTGCTCAGAGGGTTACTGAAAGCTGAAACTTTGTTCTCCCTGAGGTAGGGAGCATTCAGAAGTGGGAATGTTTGGAGGAGACAGTTCTTGCAAAACCGAGGTAAAAAGTTTTCAACTTAAATTTGGAAATCTATGGATATTTTTAATGAACCAATTTAGGATGGAGGAAATCTTCAACTCATCAGAAAATAGAATATGGAGTAAAGAAAAGAAAAATAAATTCTTTAGATAAGAGAATCTTTATTGCTAACCTTTTTTTTCCTTTCTTTTCTTTCTTTCTTTTTTTTTTTAAGAAAACCTCACTACTAGCTTGTAAAGAAGGGCTGTTAGATTACAAAGAACTGCAGCTTGAAATGTAAAGTGGCCCCATAATGAGGTCTTTCTGCCTTTTTACCTTTATTGCAATCTTTCCAGGAATGTAGGTACATGTAAATCTGTGTGGATAAGATTGCAATGGCTCCTTGCAGGCTAGCTGGGAAAAGGTAGCCCTATTAAAATCAGAAGGGCCTTAGTTTCTGAGGTTTTTACTTTTCCTAGATAAAAAATCCACCAGAAAACCTTACCAATTATCTTAGGATGATTACCAGGAGTGATCTCAAATCTTCCATTTATTATCCTTGAGAATAAATAAAGTTCATGTCATTCTGGAGTTCTAGCAAATAATAAAAAGTTAATAACTTTGTGACCACAGAGACCTGTTTTCTTTAGTGAGTATGCATGTACTTCCATTTTTTTCCCCTTTGGTCTTTTCCTAGGAAAATAATCGTATATTCATATATCAGAGCTATTGGTCTTTTTTTTTTTTTAAGGTTTTGTGATTTGACAGAACCAGGCTTCCTTGGTGGCTCAGGCAGTAAAGAATCTGCCTGCAGTGCAGGAGACCCAGGTTCCATCCCTGGGATGGGAAGATCCCTTGGAGAAGGGAATGGCTACCCACTCCAGTACCCTTGCCTGGAGAATCCCATGGACAGAGGAGCCTGGTGGGCTGCAATCCATGGGGTTGCCAGCAGTAGGACACGACTGAGTGACAACACTCTCACTTTCAGGAACAGAGGAGATACTCAATAAACTGACTGACAGATGGTTAACAGATATCCATTTTAGGGATATAATGAAAATTCCACTTGGGTTATAACAAGTTTATATAATTTATTTTAATCACAGTCATTATTTTACCTAAAGTTTTCATTTTTCTCCTTTCATCTGGGTTTCCTGACCTCAGAAAGATGAAGGACTTAGAATGCAGTCATTGAGAAAAGTCATCTCTCAAATCTGTGAAATAATGTCATGTGTGAGATTTGCTTCAGAATAACCTGTGAGGGGGCAGGTATGGGAAGGGTAAAGATAAACAAGACTGGCCAGGAGTTGACAATGGATAAAACTGAGTGATCGGGACATGGGCGTGCTTTATACTATCATCTCTGAGTGAGTGAAGTCGCTCAGTAGTGTCCGACTCTTTGCAACCCCATAGACTATAGCTTACCAGGCTCCTCCGTCCATGGGATTTTCCAGGCAAGAGTACTGGAGTGGGTTGCCATTTCCTTCTCCAACTATTATCTCTACTTTCCTATATATCAGAAAATTTTCACTAACTTTAAAAAAAAAAAAAAAAGATTGGTAGGGTAGAGACAGAGACCTGTGTTATTAGTTCCTGGGTCTTTCCCAAGTGTTTTGTTTGGCTTTTTGTTTCTTTGCTTGTGTACCTTACTTCAAAGACAAGCCGGGGTGGAGAAAGCATCTCTAGGGTCAGCAGTGTGATAGTCCTGTTTATCTCCCTAGCCCCAGGCCTCCTCTTAAGGAGTTTCTAGGCAGAAATGAAGGCTTCTGGAAATTTCTCAATACTTATGCTTCAGCTCCCTACCTTAGTTCCCTTTACCTTGTTTTCTGGGTTGGAGGGAAATTACCTTTAGTTTCAGCAATCCCTGGGAATGCAGTGGGGGAGGTGGTTTTCTGTCTGATTGAGATCACGGCAGCGTTCCTGCCTGATGAGGGTGCTGCAAGGATGTTTTTTCCTGTTGCCTCCAGCGACACTCTGTGTGCTAAGTCACTTTGGTCATGTCCAACTCTGTGCGACACTATGGACTGTAGCACGGGATACTGCAGTGGGTTGTCATTCCCTTCTCCAGAGGATCTTCCCCACCTAGGGATCAAACCCAGGTCTCTTATGTCCACCTGCACTGGAAGGCGGGCTCTTTACCACTAGCGCAACCTGGGAAGCCCAGGGATAAAGGTCAACTCAAATCAGCTGTTGCTGACTAAGCCAGATTTTCATTAATTATTTTGGTAATCATGTTGGCAACTTTTCCTTTTTTTGAGCCTTTGAAAAAAGCAAACATATAAAGCTGATTCTACGGTGAGTGGAAGAAAGATAAGATTTTTAACCAAACTAGTGTACCTCGACCAAACTGTATTGTGTCCTGTGCGCGAGGACTGCCACTGTCCAGACTATCTGATCTGTCTCTTCTGATCTTGCACATTTTACTGGCCATCGTGTTAGTCGCTCAATAATGTCTGATTCTTTGCAACCCCATGGACAGGGGCCCACGAGGTTCCTCTGTCCATGGAATTCTCTAGGCAAGAATATTGGAGTGGATTGCCATTCACTGCTCCAGGGGATCCTCCTGACCCAGGGATCGAACTCAGGTCTCCTGCTTTACAGACAGATTCTTTACCATCTGAGCCACTAGAGAAAAGATATTCAAGGGTTGTCTTCACTCAAAATTTTCTCACACTCCTCCACTGTGTTCACTTTTCTTACTTAATAACTGAGCCAGTGTTAGCTTTCCTCTTTTTCTCCCATTAACAAATGCTCAAATTTACACATAATACTGCTGCTGCTGCTGCTAAGTTGCTTCAGTCGTGTCCGACTCTGTGCGACCCCATAGACGGCAGCCCACCAGGCTCCCCCGTCCCTGGGATTCTCCAGGCAAGAACACTGGAGTGGGTTGCCATTTCCTTCTCCAATGCATGAAAGTGAAAAGTGAAAGTGAAGTTGCTCAGTCGTGTCCGACTCCCAGCTACCCCATGGACTGCAGCCTACCAGGCTCCTCCATCCGTGGGATTTTCCAGGCAAGAGTACTGGAGTGGGGTGCCATTGCCTTCTCTGACACATAATACAATGGAATTCAATATGTTTCTAAGAAATCTATTCTAAGCATCATAATATGTTTGTAACACTACAATAAGGTAAAAATTGCTTTTGTCAACTTGTTGGTTAACAGAATCAAAGTGTTTCTGAGCTAGAGAGAGTTTTTGTTTAGTCTCTGAAGATTATTCTAGCTAACTTTCTTATTTTATCCAGTGGAGGTTACTGAGGCCCCCCAAAACAAAACATCTTTTCCACCATCACAGGTCCCTTAACAGAAAACTTGAGTTGTTTTTGGTGTCTCTGAAGAGCTGTTTCACAAGACTTGACAAGAAGATAAACTGAACCTGTCCACAGTTCAAAAGTTAGTGGTAACCTCTAGGAGCTACAGCTGAGTAGAAAAACAAATTGATATCCTCAGCTTTAGTTCATGCAGGACACGTACCAAGGAGTCTAAAGCTTTAGAATTCTCTGGAAGACAATGTCATGTTTCTATTACCGAAGAAAATAAAGAAAAGAGCCACAAAAGGATCCAGTTCCAGAATTCCATTAACGTGCATTTGGGAAATCAAAATATCCTTCTCATATTCAAAGAAAATAATTATTGTTAAAGTACATTTTGAAGACGTCTGCTTTTAATAATACTTTCTTTAGAGAATAGATACTCCAAAAAATTGGGAAAATAGATTCAGCCTCAAGTCAAATATTCTCTATGCACCATACTGATAAGATGGAAATGGGAGGGGAGGAAGCTCTTTTGAAAAAGATCAGTAAAAGGAGAATATATTACCAACTGAAATGCATTCAACATTGAGTTCTGTTGAAAGAATAAAATATTTATAAGAATCAACTTTCTTGTTCTTATGAACTGTATATTACTCATAGCTGTGTAAAGGTACTTGAAAGAAAACAGGAAAAGGCAGTTTCAAATTGTTTGCATTCACTTATCTTTTTTAAAATTTTGACTAATTCCAACCACTGCCACCAAATGTAGAATCTTTTCTAGTCTAGAGGGAACAGGGGCCAATTTAAACAACAGGAGTGGCCTTAACCACTCTTTCTCTTGTGGTTTTGAGAGAGTGGAGGGAAGAGGAGGGAAAAAAAAGTCAGAGTGTAGATGAAAGGGCTACTTTCTAACAACATTTTAAAAGTAAGATTCTTAGAAATATTTAACCCTTGTAAACTTTGCCTCCCGTATTTGCCAAGTGCCTGAGAGAAAGAAATGAGAAAGACTGTAATAGTGGGTTATTAAGATGGAAAGAACAATGGCAACGAAGGTAAGTCCAGGGGAGAAGGGCGCCTGGGTACAGACACCAGAGAAGGAAGCAGGTTGTAAACCTCGGGACCCTTGGCGCTCGGAAGCACTTGACCTGTTCATCTGTGGACAATGTAAAATAAATAACACCCTACACTTCTTATTTTCATTCCAGCTGGCTCAAGTACATGAACTTTGAGAACTGGGTCATCTGTTCCTGCTACTACTGAGAAAAAAAAATTTTGAACTGAGTAATTTTACCATATATATACCCGATTATGTATCAAAAGAATCTTTTGAGAAAATTGGATAGTGAGTGGACCTTTTAAACCAGAGACATTATTTTAAGGGTCCTGGAGCAGCCTGTAAACCAGTGCTTTTCCAAACTGTTTTCGCTCATGTGATCTATTGTAAGAAATATATTTTACATCACAACACAGGTATAGGCACATATACAAATAAATCTGAATTACTTAAAAGTTTTGTGAAAAAAATACTTTTCATTACTAGGTATGATACGTTCTGATATTTAACTCTAATCTTTTTTTCCCTCCTGAAAGTTCTGGTTTGTAACCCACTAAATTGATTTTACCACCAACTAAAGAATTGAGACTCAGTGTGTGAAACCCAGACATGAACAAACCAGGGTGCTAGATGGACTCAAGAATAATATGAGATTCAAGCATATTTGATTTGAAGCGGACAAGTTTTGTAGAATTCAGAAGTTACTAACTTTGTTACTTATTTGCCGTAACGTAAAACTTTGAACTTATTGAAATCAAGCAATTTTTGGCACTCAATATGTAGCTTCTGCTGGTAAAAAATTATTTGGCAATATAGTTCTTTTAAATATACATGGTACAATGAAAAGGATGATTTCTGAGTTTTAGAAGGTCCAAGTATGAAATTGGGGCCTGAAATAGTAAAGCAAATAGTCTAAGCAGAAAGCTGCAAGGAAGAAATGGACAACAGTCTGGAAGTAGCAAAGAGTTCTAAAAAATTTCAAAACACTCACTATGACATTGCATTTTTCCTACAGAATTTACTTTTCCAAGGGATGATGAACACTTGCAAGAATTTCACAATTAAGGGATCTTAAACTTCCTCTATGCCCCTGTTTGATAAATGCAAGTTTTCTCTCTGTGTTATTTCTTCATTCATTAAAGATAAATTTATTGGACATTTACAATGTGTCTAGAAATCTAGAAATGAGCCAAAGGGAGGGGAGGAAACCTATCCTCAGCATAACAATAATTCATTAGAAGGATTAAAAGATTAGCACAAGTACCCTACACAAAATAGACAGTCTTCCCCAATAACAAGTAAGATCCCTCTTCTGACTGTTGAGTCCCCTTTCAACCCCTTATTTCTCCTCCCAGGGGACTCAATTCATCCAATGGCAGGCTTTTTCTATATTGGACAACTCTGGGTGTTAGGAAGTTCTTTATATTAAATTGTTTACTCAGTGACATCCATCACCAATTCTATTTCTGTCCTTACACAGTTTAATAAGAAACAAATTTAGAATAAACTCAGCTTTGCTGAATTGATACCAAGAAAGAATACACATTCCTAAGACATGATGAAAATCTGAGCAGGTCCTATTCTCTGACATCTCAGTCTGAGACAGGTTACCTCCTAGACTGAATTTCTAAAATAGAACCATAGACTATTTTAGCTGACAGAGACCCTGCAAAGATTAAGCCAACTCCTATAATTCTTCAATAACTTTTAGAACTAACACCCAAAAAAGATGTCCTTTTCATTATAGGGGACTGGAATGCAAAAGTAGGAAGTCAAGAAACACCTGGAGTAACAGACAAATTTGGCCTTGGAATACGGAATGAAGCAGGGCAAAGACTAATAGAGTTTTGCCAAGAAAATGCACTGGTCATAGCAAATACCCTCTTCCAACAACACAAGACAAGACTCTACACATGGACATCACCAGATGGTCAACACCAAAATCAGATTGATTATATTCTTTGCAGCCAAAGGTGAAGAAGCTCTATACAGTCAACAAAAACAATACCAGGAGCTGACTCTGGCTCAGATCATGAACTCCTTATTGCCAAATTCAGACTGAAATTGAAGAAAGTAGGGAAAACCACTAGACCATTCAGGTATGACCTAAATCAAATCCCTTATGATTATACAGTGGAAGTGAGAAATAGATTTAAGGGCCGAGATCTGATAGAGTGCCTGATGAACTATGGTCGGAGGTTCATGACATTGTACAGGAGACAGGGATCAAGACCATTCCCATGGAAAAGAAATGCAAAAAAGCAAAATGGCTGTCTGAGGAGGCCTTATAAACAGCTGTGAAAAGAAGAGAAGTGAAAAGCAAAGGAGAAAAGGAAAGATATAAGCATCTGA
>NW_011494614.1:151709-151891 GCF_000754665.1 Bison bison bison | reverse complement strand
GAGCTCTTTCAAATCCTGAAAGATGATGCTGTGAAAGTGCTGCACTCAATGTGCCAGCAAATTTGGAAAACTCAGCAGTGGCCACAGGACTGGAAAAGGCCAGTTTTCATTCAAATCCCAAAGAAAGGCAATGCCAAAGAATGCTCAAACTACCGCACAATTGCATTCATCTCACACGCTAG
>NW_011494614.1:151115-151609 GCF_000754665.1 Bison bison bison | reverse complement strand
CTTCCAACAACACAAGACAAGACTCTACACATGGACATCACCAGATGGTCAACACCAAAATCAGATTGATTATATTCTTTGCAGCCAAAGGTGAAGAAGCTCTATACAGTCAACAAAAACAATACCAGGAGCTGACTCTGGCTCAGATCATGAACTCCTTATTGCCAAATTCAGACTGAAATTGAAGAAAGTAGGGAAAACCACTAGACCATTCAGGTATGACCTAAATCAAATCCCTTATGATTATACAGTGGAAGTGAGAAATAGATTTAAGGGCCGAGATCTGATAGAGTGCCTGATGAACTATGGTCGGAGGTTCATGACATTGTACAGGAGACAGGGATCAAGACCATTCCCATGGAAAAGAAATGCAAAAAAGCAAAATGGCTGTCTGAGGAGGCCTTATAAACAGCTGTGAAAAGAAGAGAAGTGAAAAGCAAAGGAGAAAAGGAAAGATATAAGCATCTGAATGCAGAGTTCCAAAGAATAGCAAG
>NW_011494614.1:146776-151009 GCF_000754665.1 Bison bison bison | reverse complement strand
ATCTGCTTTTTAATATGTTGTCTAGTGGAGTACATCATGAGAAAGGCTGGGCTGGAAGAAGCACAAGCTGGAATCAAGATTGCCAGGAGAAATATCAATAACCTCAGACATGCAGATGACACCACCCTTATGGCAGAAAGTGAAGAAGAACTAAAGAGCCTCTTGATGAAAGTGAAAGAGGAGAGTGAAAAAGTTGGCTTAAAGCTCAACATTCAGAAAACGAAGATCATGGCATCTGGTCCCATCACTTCATGGTAATAGATGAGGAAACAGTGGAAACAGTGTCAGACTTCATTTTCGGGGGCTCCAAAATCACTGCAGATGGTGACTGCAGCCATGAAATTAAAAGACGGTTACTCCTTGGAAGAAAGCTATGACCAACCTAGATAGCATACTGAAAAGCAGAGACGTTACTTTGCCAAAAGGTCCGTCTAGTCAAGGCTATGGTTTTTCCAGTGGTCATGTGTGGATGTGAGAGTTGGACTGTGAAGAAAGCTGAGCGCCAAAGAATTGATGCTTTTGAACTGTGGTGTTGGAGAAGACTCTTGAGAGTCCCTTGGATTGCAAGGAGATACAACCAATCCATTCTGAAGGAGACCAGCCCTGGGATTTCTTTGGAAGGAATGATGCTAAAGCTGAAACTCCAGTACTTTGGCCACCTCATGTGAAGAGTTGACTCATTGGAAAAGACTTTGATGCTGGGAGGGATTGGGGGCAGGAGGAGAAGGGGATGACAGAGGATGAGATGGCTGGATGGCATCACTGACTCGATGGACATGAGTTTGAGTGAACTACGGGAGTTGGTGATGGACAGGGAGGCCTGGCTTGCTGCGATTCATGGGGTTGCAAGGAGTCGGACACGACTGAGTGACTGAACTGAACTGAACTGATAATTCTTCAAACAAGAAGATGAGTTTGCAACCTAATCCACTGAAATATTTTCTAGGAAACAAAATTCTGATTTCACTAAGACATCAGCGGGAAAATGAGATTCACTTTTAGGAAGTTAATTGTCAGCCTTGCTGCAATTGATTTTTCTTCCTGATGCTGACATTTGATGTGGTTCAGCCCCTGAAATAACCTTAAACCTAAAGCTTTTTGCTTTATGATGAAGAAAATGTGTTGGTAATATCCCCAACTGGGCTGAAATTAGGAAGAACTAGTAAAAACAACATATAAATTATAGTGGAAGCTTTTTAAAAGCTATGGATTATTATTGTTATAATAAAATATAAGTTTACCAGGTACATTTACAAACCTGCTTGTATAAAGCCTCACAAAAAACTTTGAGGAAGATATTTTCAACCCTTTATTTCATAAATGTAAATTAAGGAAGAACACTTTTATACTCATAGCAAACCAGAACTGAAAATGAAAAGTGAAAGTGAAAGTTGCTCATTCGTGTCCAACTCTTTGCGACCCCATGGACTATACAGTCCATGGAATTCTCCAGGTCAGAATACTGGAGTGGTTAGCCTTTCTCTTCTCCAGGGGATCTTCCCAACCCAGGGATTGCACTCAGGGTCTCCCACATTCTGGGCGGATTTTTTACCAGCTGAGCCATAAGGGGAGCCCAAGAACTCTGGAGTGGGTAGCCTATCCCTTCTCCAGTGGATCTTCGTGACCCAGGAACGGAACCGGGGTCTCCTTTGCAGGTAGATTGAACTGAAAATAGGTGAAATGATTCGCTAACTCCTTGGTCGTTCAGAACCTTAAGCTTGAAAGGATTAAGCAATGTGGTAGACTCAGGACTAGAATTTAGGATTCAGACTCAGGAGTTCTTATTGCCCAAGGTTCTGCAGGTGTTTGTCAGAATTCTGTGGGAGTATTTTGTAAGTCTCTTTGTATTCTTCTAACATTTATAAGTAGAGTCATGCTATACATAGTGTCATGCAACTTTATTTTCTGACTTATCTATAACTTGGACATCTTTCCATGTTGATATCCATGTTTCAATCTCATTGTTATTTTTGAAAGATGAAATAACTGGTCCAACACAACCATACCTATTATTTGTGGCCAGCATGGGTCCTCACTTGTCCCTGCCTCTGCCATACTGATGATTAATATTTTGAAGACTTATTTCTAGTCCTTTTTCTGAATTTCAAAAAATAGGGCAACTGAATCTTTTAATTCTTGAATGTAGCTAATCATATTTCTTAAAAAATCTAGAACTCAACAAAGGCTAGCACTATGTGATAAATACGCAAATCTTCACAAAGCAAGGTAGACAGTTTAGTATTCTGAGAGCAAAGCTGAGGTCTTCCTGTAGTCGCTTTGGCCAAATTTGGACTCTGATGTTTGGCAACAAAAGATAACTTTCATCCTTTGATTTTCAACAAGAATTCTGATTGTCGGAGCACCGTCTGTGAATGTTCCAATCATTTTTACTTTTGAATTAATTTAAAGAACTGTAAAGAACTCCAGGAGTTGGTGATGGACAGGGAGGCCTGGCATGCTTCGATTCATGGGGTCGCAAAGAGTCGGACACGACTGAGCGACTGATCTGATCTGATCTGAAGCTCTAATGATATTCTCCAGTAGTTAACAAAATCCAGCTGATTTTTTAACAAGGTGAGAGTTTGGGCAGTAGTTGAAAATCCAGTATAAATTCGCAGGTGGGACTCCATATCCATGGTTCCAAATCCCTGGATTCAAACAACCACAGATGGTGTAGTACTGTGAGCTGTAGAATCTACTTTCGAAAAAAACCTAGTATTAGTGGACCTGTGCAGTTCAAACCTGGCCTTTCCAGGTGGTGCAGTGATAAAGAATCTGCCTGTCAATGCAGGAGACCCAGGTGACCGGAGTTTGATCCCTGGGTTGGAAAGATCCGCTGGAGGAGGAATGGCAACCCCCTCCAGTGTTCTTGCCTGGAGAACTCCATAGACAGAGGAGCCTGGTGGGCTCCATCCATGGGGTCACAAAGAGTCAGACACAACTGAGCACAGCTTGCTGCTTTGAGCAGTTCAAACCTGTGTTGTCTGAAGGATTCAGGGTAGAATTTTTCCCTCCCACCATCTTTGATCATGAAAGTGAAAGTGAAGTCGCTCAGTCGAGTCCAACTCTTTGTGACCCCATAGACTGTAGTCTACCAGGCTCCTCTGTCCATGGGATTTTCCAGGCAATAGTACTGGAGTGGATTGCCATTTCCTTCTCCAGTAGAATTTTTCCCTCCGTCCCTATGACCATCTTTGGTCATAGGAGCAAACAATTGAACAGAACACTATTTTGATGCCCACCATCAAAATGGCTGAAAAGGACAATGATTTGATTGATGGCAAAAACTGATATTTGTCATTTGATGGTAGAATTGGACAAGAAAATATTTTGTAATTTTTTCTTAATTTTCTCCCCAGCTGTAGTTTTGACAGAACACACAGTGTAAAGTGGATGTCTTTTAAACTTCTAACTTCAAGACAGAAAACTTTCAATACCTTTGTGAATTCCTGATTCAGTTTCATGTGTTGCCGACACCTGTGCCTTGAAGAAAAATAAGCAACTTCATAGCATTTTAAAGTAAATTTGCATGATCTTGACTCATGTCTATCAAAATGATAGTCACACAGTCCTGTTGAGTGTTGAGATTTATAACACATTGGGAAGTTGAATTTTTTTTTTTTTTTGCAATAAACAAGAAACCATAATTGACATGAGTTTCTTTTTTTTTCTTTCAGTTATAATGAACCACATTCCAAATAATGATAACAATGTAAAAATGAGGAGTACTAAAGGTAAAGTGTCTAGTCAGCTTGGTTGAGTAATGAATGAGGCTGCTGGTGGTGATGGTTGTTTTTTCTCCAAAGACTCAGTCTTTCTAGATCTCTAAGAAATTGAATTTTTATTTTTCATCATTACATTTACTCTTAGTATAATACCTGTCATCATTTACTTTGATAATCTCTACTTATTTCTTGCAACTTTCCCAATATATGGGCAGAAAGAAATAGAATAAGAGACAGAAATACATTTTGAGGGCCTGAAAGCTTTATTTTTGTACTATATTGCTGTAAAATCAAGGCGAGCTTTAAAGTAAAACTTACACTCATCTTAAAACATAAAACATTATGTTCATGTTATGATATAGAACCGTGTATATTATACCACATAGCTGTTAACATTAGAGGTAACTAATAAACGTGTCCTACTTGAATTCCAAGAAGGCAATCGCACCCCACTCCAGTACTCTTGCCTGGAAAATCCCATGGACAGGGGAGCCTGGTGGGCTGCAGT
>NW_011494614.1:146570-146676 GCF_000754665.1 Bison bison bison | reverse complement strand
AGGGATTGGGGGCAGGAGGAGAAGGGGATGACAGAGGATGAGATGGCTGGATGGCATCACTGACTCGATGGACATGAGTTTGAGTGAACTACGGGAGTTGGTGATG
>NW_011494614.1:141043-146470 GCF_000754665.1 Bison bison bison | reverse complement strand
GGCAACCCACTCCAGTGTTCTTGCCTGGAGAATCCCAGGGATGGGGGAGCCTGGTGGGCTGCCATCTCTGGGGTCGAACAGAGTCGGACACGACTGAAGCGATTTAGCAGCAGCAACCCCAAATTAATGTAGGACCAACTCTGAATACTTCTTCATTCTAACTTCAGCACATCAGACTAGTCAATGTGATTTGGTTTAGGTTTTCTTATTTTAGATACTTTTATGAAAACAACAAATATTGCTTTCGATTCTGCCCCCTGCCCCTAAGCCAACCCATGAATTATATTATAAAATTGCACATGATTTTCAAATGACAGAATAACCCTCTCTGGAGGTTCTGTTATCCTACACTCAGTTTTCTGTACCAACAAGGCTATTGTGACATCTGTATATTTGCTCTTAGATATTCCTTTCTTTGATCTAAGAAGGTGAATCCTGTTTAAATGAAACCAAACACTGCTAAGAGGACTCCTGTGTAAAGATGGTGCCAGTCATTAACACTAGCATAAATTGTTGAATTCAGATAATTAACATATATTGCAGGGTCTCTGAGGCCCTGTGTCAGGCTCAGGGATAGCAAGGACATGCTCCTGAAGAGCAGTTGACCTTTGCCATTGGTGTTTCATTGGACAATGCTGGACAAGCTGGTTTACTCTGGGGCTCAAGATTGTCATCTGTGAATTAGATTGGTAGTTTTCTAAGTCTGGGGACTTTCAGGTTTCCCCTTGGGAATGGAAACTAACCAGAGTAGCTCTTGATTACCTTATTTATATATAGATTTTTTACTTTTATATATTGCTTTTCTTAGATATATATTTCTACTCTATATTATATACTGCTTTTTTCTTTTCAAGGCTTCTTTTGAAGAAAAAGTTTTGCGGCTAAAATATTAAAAGTGAATAATTCTGAAAATAATTCTACTCGATGACTTTTAAAACTGTAACCTCCAATGACTTTCGATATTCTGTAACTTGATCCTTATTTTCTCTATTTAGAGTTGCTAAGCCTCCCGAGAGGGCATTTTTCACAGAGAGGAGAGGAGAGGTAGGGGGTGTTCTGGACATTGGCCAGACTAGGGACCATGGTGTTTGGTGTATGCCTAGGTGGTGGGTGTGTAGGATGATTCAGCAATGTCTAACTTTGCCGGTTACTCAGTTTTGCCAAAGGCTAGCAGCCCAGGAGCTCACCAGAGCACGGACCACCTACTTTGTGGTCATTCCTTCTGAGTGAGAGAAAAATTCCCCCTGAGAGACTTAGGAATTTCCACAAACAGCTCCATTTCAGAGATGTCATCTCTCTCTAGGAAGGGCATTTTCTGCCCCTTGTAAGAAAGAAGTTTGGGGCTCAGTAAGCAATATGTAGTTAAAAAAATAAACATAAGAGAAAGGAATTCTCTACACAACAATCTTATCTGATATCTTTAAATATAAAACATATTGTGCCTATAGCTCTTTTCTCCTGTTCCCATCTTGGAATGTTTTCTAAAGCTGTTCCAAAACAACTCTTTTAACAAGGTCAAAAGAAATTTTAGGACTCTCTTTCAAAAGTCCTTTAAAATATCAGGAAGTGCAAAATCACTAAATAACTGACTTATACTGACTGAAACAGAGCAGGATTGTTGATATTATTTTATGATGCTCAGATAAAATCTCTTCTTGGATTGGGAGCAAGACTGGAAAAGAGTAGAAGCTCTCTGGGATCAGTTGTCCCCAGAATCTTTTTCTCTTAAACCCATAAGCTTTGAGGTTGACAGAAGGTAACTTCACCTCCCTCCTTCCCCCTCTCCTTAAACTCTGATCAGAATGAAGTCAAACGGGCAAATCTACAATGAGGTGGAGGAGATACAGTTCAGCCTTGGGGGTCCTAGCATCCTGGTATTGATCCTGACTACGATAGCATATGTGGTTGGAGGTCTGAGACATGACACTCATCTTATAGAGAACAGAGGGAGATCAGCAGAGTAGGAAGTTTCCCAGAGATGAGAGGGAAGTAGGCAAACAAAGGTAAAGGCTACCTTGAAGACTGAGGTACAGGTAAAATGAAATTGTCCATAGGTGATTCTCAGTGATCTTTGAATGACTAAGCCTTGTGAGTGAATTCTGGCCAAGAGCAAATTTGCATTTTAGGTGTGTGGTAGGTGTAAATCTTATTTTTAATTTCTTCTGAGATTTCTTCTTGACCTATGTGTTGTTTAGAAGTCTGTTATTCAACTTTCATGTATTTGGGGATTTTCCAGTTATCTTTCTGTTATTGATTTCTAGTTTCATTCCATTGTGGTCCAAGAGCAGGTACTTTACGATTTTATTCTTTAAAGTTTGTTATGTATTTTATAGCCTAGAATGTAGTCTGTCTTGGGGAATGTTTCATATGACCTTGAGAAGAACATATATATTGCTGTTACTTGATGAAACAGTCAATCATACCCAGTTGGTTGATAGTGGTATTGAGTTCAACTGTATCCTTATCAATTTTCTGTCTGTTTGGTGTGTCCATTTCTTCTAAAGAAGTGTTGAATCTCCAACTATGATAGTGGGTTCATCCATTTCTTCTTTGGTTCTATCAGTTTTTGCCGCATGAGATTTGATGCTCTATTAGGCACATACATACTGAGGATTGGAGACTTGGCCCCTACCATTATGTAATGCCCCTCTTTATCCCTGATAAGTATCCTTACTTTGATGTCTGCTCTGTCTGAATTTCATATAGCTGCTCCTGCTTTCTACTGGTTAATGTTAGCATGATATATTTTTCTTTATCTTTTTACTTTTAATCTATATATTCCTTTACATTTAAAGTGAAATTGTTGTAGAAGATATATAGTTGGATCCTTTTTTTGGATCCACTCTGACAATCTCTGTCTTTTAATTGGTACATTTAGATTATTGACATTCAAAATGATTATTGATATAGTGAGATTAATATCTACTATATTACTTACTATGTTTTCTATTCATTACCCTTGTTTTTCACTCCTGCTTTTGTCTTCCACTTTTTTCCTGCCTTTTGTAGTTTTATTGAGCATTTTATACAATTTCATTTTCTATTCTTTCTTAGCATAGCAGTTATGATTTTTCTTTTCCCTTTTCTTGATGATCGCCCAAGAGTTGCAGTATACATAATATAGTAATCCAAGTCTACTTTCAGATGACACTCTACCACTTCATGGGTAGTGTGAGTACTTTATAAGAACAAAATAATACTAATTCTTCCCTCCTATCCCTGTATCATTGCTGTTATTCATTTCATTTATGGTGTGTACGTGTGCTAAGTCGCTTCTGTTGTGTTTGACTCTGTGCACCCCTGTGGACCATAGCCTGCCAGGCTGCTCTGTCCATGGAATTCTCCAGGCAAGAAATACTGCAGTGGGTAGCCTTCCCTTCTCCAGGTTATCTTCCCTACCCAGGGATTGAACCTGGGTCCCCCTGTATTACAGGCAGATTCTTTACCATCTAAGCCACCTGGGAAGTCCTTCATTTATATATAAGCATATAAATGCATGAGATGTGTACATGTTTGAGCAAACAGTTTAGATCAATTAAAATTAAGAAAAATAAATGGTTTATTTTAACTTCACTTATTCCTTCTTTGGAATAAGATGCTTTTCCTTTCTTTCTGTAGATCTGAGTTTCTGCCCTATATTATTTTTCTCCTCTCTAAACAACGTTTTCAACATTTCTTGTAAGACAGGTCTACTGGCAAGAAATTTTCTCACTTTTTCTTTGAAAAAGTCCTTATTTCTCCTTCAATGTTGAAGGATAATTTCATAGGGTGCAGAATTCGAGATGATTACCTGGAATTTGAGATTGTTGTCTCGAATTATGTCTCTTGGGCTTCCTCAGGCACTAGCCCTAGGGAAAGAACCTGCCTGCCAATACAGGAGACTTAAGAGACTAGGGTTTGATCCCTGGGTCGCGAAGATCCCCTGGAGGAGGGCACGGCAACCCACTCCAGGGTTCTTGCCTGGAGAATCCCTTGGACAGAAGAGCCTGGTGGGCTATAGTCCACAGGGTTACAAAGAGTCGGACATGACTGAAGCGGCTTAGCACACACGCCTGCATCTATCTCTTCTTCCTTGCACAGTCTTCAAAGAGATTGAATGTAGTTCTTATCTTTGTTCCTCTGTGGGCAAGGTTTTTTCCCTTTAGCTTCTTTCAATATTGTTTCTCTTTATCTGAATTTTAAAATCTATATTCTGTATTTTTATCTGTATTCTGTATTACGTTATATTTTCTGTAGTTTGAAAAATGATATGCCTACGTACAGTTTCTTTTTTTTTGCCTGCTCAGTATTCTCTGAGCTTCCTGGATCTGCTGTTTGTGTTGGAGAATTCTCAGTTTTGAATATCACTCATGAATTTCAGCAAGTTGAAATTTTTATTTTAAGTATTTTATCTGTTCCTTTCTCTCTTTCTTATCCTTCTAGTATTCCCATCATGTATGTGTTACATCCTTTTAGTTATGCCGTAATCCTTGGATATTCTTTTCTGTTTCTTTTCAGTCTTTGTTCTCTTAGTTTTTTAATTTTGGAGACTTCATTGAGATATTCTCAAGTTCAGAGATTTTTTTTTTTTCTCAGCTGTGTCCAGTCTACTAATAAGCTTCATTGCTATCACAGTGTTCTTGATCTCCAGCATTTCTTTTTTTAAAACTTTATTTTTAATTGACAGATAGTTGCTTTACAGTATTGTATTGGTTTCTACCAAACATCAGCATGAATCAGCCATAGGTTTACTCCTGTCCCTTCCCGCTTGAACATCCCTCCTGCCAGTTTGCTTGATTTCTTTTTTCTAGGATTCACATCTCTCTGCTTACATGGCTTAGCAGTTCTACTTTGTCTATTAGATCCCTTAGCATATTAATCATTGTAGTTTTAAATTCCTGGTCTGATAATTCCAACATTCTGATTCTTGTTCTCTATCTCTGCAAATTGTGTGGTTTTTTTTTTTAATCTTTCAGTATGCTTTGTATGTTTTTGTTAACAGCTGGACATGATGTACTGGATACAAGGAACTGCTATAAATAGGCCTTTAGTAATGTGGCAATGAGGTGTGGGGAGAGGGGAAGTGTTCAATTATCCTGTGATTAGGTCTCAGGCTTTCAGTGAAGCTATGCTTCTAGACTAAGGATTTGGCAAGTATTTCTCTGTGTTTTTCTCCCCTCTTATGTGAGACAGAATGGATAGAAGGGGCTGAAGTTGGGTCCTTCCCTTCCTGTGTCAGTTAGATTCTGGTAATACCCTAGCAGCTTCCCCAGTGACTCAGCGGTAAAGAATCAGCCTGCAATGCAGGAGAAGCAGGAGATGCAGGTTCAATTCCTGGGTTGGACAGATACCCTGGAGGCGGGCATGTCTAACCCACTCCAGTATTCTTGCGTGGAGAATCTCATGAACAGAGGAGCCTGGCAGGCTACAGTGCATGGGAGTGCAAAG
>NW_011494614.1:122056-140943 GCF_000754665.1 Bison bison bison | reverse complement strand
GGGAATGCAAATGATTGGACACCACTGAAGCGACTCAGCTGGTAAAGAATCCGCCTGCAATGCAGGACATCCTGGTTCGATTCTTGGGTTGGAAAGATCCCCTGGAGAAGGAATAGGTTGCCTACTCCCGTATTCTTGGGCTTCTCTGGTGACTCAGATGGTAAATAATCCGCCTGCAATGTGGGAGACCTGGGTTCAATCCCTGGGTTGGAAAGCTTCCCTGGAGGAAGGCATGGCAACCCACTCCAGTTTTCTTGCCTGGAGAATCCCTGTGACAGAGGAGCTTGGCGGGCTACAGTCCATGGAGTCACAAAGAGTCAGACACAACTGAGCGTCTAAGCACGAGAACAAGAAGGGACTGGGCGCGCGTGCACATTCACAACCCTAGCAGACAGGGTCAGATTAGATAGTTTGTCCCCAAGGGCAGTCTTTGTTAAGAACAGAATGCTGTGGTATATTTCAAAATAGTTTCTTTTCCCCTTCTCCTCCAGGAAGCACAAGGAGATTTTTCTTCAGTATTTACTTTGGGGACCTGGTCAAGCTCCTGGAGGAAAACCTTAACAATATTGTAAGTCCCTCTATGACTGGATCCTCCTGGAGTTTTTAACCTTCAGACTTGTTCTCACTTGGCCTCTGGCAATTCATCAATTACAGATCAGGTTTTCCTACCTTCTAAGGGTGATTTCCATTCCCCAGTCTTTGCTCTGGTAAGCAGCGACTCCCTGTGTTTGCTTGTCTGTCTCTTCCATTTGGGGTTTACACTGTGTCCTCCCTGCTCTTACAGATCCAAGAAGAATCATTGATTTTTCAGTCTGTTCAGCTTTTTGCTTGTTAGGACAGAGTGGTGAGTTTCAAGTTCCTTATGTGCAGAAACTGTTGTAGATCTTATTAAACACCAGTGTCACTGAGAAACCTTTTTATTCAAGGTGGAGAAATTTAAAATATATCAAGAGACTCTGGATAGCCACTGAGTTCTAATTATTAATATTTCTCTCTGTCTAGGAGGATCAAAGCAAGCATGAAGTGCTTGGTTGAAGTGAAGGATGGGATGAGAACTAAGAGAAAGTCTTGCTACAGTCACTAGGCTGCCCAGACAGGATCCTGCTGCTGCTGCAGGAGGATGACTTCAGTCACTTCAGTCGTGTCCAACTCTGTGTGACCCCATAGACAGCAGCCCATCAGGCTCCCCTGTCCTGGGATTCTCCAGGCAAGAACACTGCAGTGGGTTGCCATTTCCTTCTCCAATGCATGAAAGTGAAAAGTGAAAGTGAAGACGCTCAGTTGTGTCTGACTCTTAGCGACCCCATGGACCACAGCCTACCAGACTCCTCCGTCCATGGGATTTTCCAGGCAAGAGTACTGGAGTGGGTTGCCATTGCCTTCTCCCTGGCCTCCCTTAAACCTCTATCTCTACAATCCTTAGAAAGGCAACATCCATAATGAAGGAACTACCTTCCCTCAGACTCTATCCTCTATGTGGCAGTATCTATAAAATGGGTATATTGCTAGTCAGTAAAGCTGCTTGGGGCTTCCCTGGTGGTTCAGTGGTAAAGAATTCATCTCTAATGCAGGAGTTGCAGGTTCAATCCTGGGTCAGGAAGATCCACTGGAGAAGGAAATGGCAGTCCACTCCAGTATTCTTGCCTGCAAAATTCCATGGGCAGAGGAGCCTGGCAGGCTACATCCATGGGGTCACAAAAGGGTTGGACATGGACGTGACTTAGAGACTAAACAACAAATCTGCTCACAGTATTTTCTCTGAGTAGATAATGTGTAATTATTTTTCTCCATAAATCTCAAGTAGATATCAAATGCCAATTCTTTCTTTCTATCTCATTTTTAAATGAATGAATGAATGAATTTTTGGCAGCACTGGGTCTTTGTTGCTACAGGCAAGCTTTCTTTCCCTGTGGTGCGTGGGCTTCTTAGTTCTTTGGCTCTTCTTGTTGCATAGCATGGGGCTCGAGGACACACGGGCTCAGTAGTTGTGGCACACAGGCTCAATTGCCCCTCAGTTGCTCAGTGGCACGTGGGATCTTTCCAGACCAGGGATCGAACCCATGTCATTTGCATTGGCAGGCATATTCTCAATCACTGGACCACCCGGGAAGTTCCAAGTGCCAGTTTTTTCTATCGGTTAGTTTTATCTCTCTACTCATTTTTTGAATAGGAAGAGATGAAGTATGATCTGTCCTATATATTGAGAGTTTTAGGAAAACAGGCTGTTCTACCTAGGAAAAAAGTCAAAACCACAGTTTATTTATATTTTTAACTAAAAATCAGCCAAAGAAATAATACAGTGTTTTTGTGTTGCTGATGATATCGTAGTGTCTTTTTTTTTTTTTTTAAACTTCTGCTATAGTCTGGTAAAGGATCTACAACCCTGTGATGAGAGAACTGTGTTCTCATAGAGAATGGAAGAGATAGAGAGCCTGTGCCTCCAAGTATAATAGAAGAGCCTCCTGGCTTTGCGGTATCTCCAGTCAATGAAACCACAAGGTGAGATCATTCGGAACATTTTATATTAACTTAGGGCAGGCTAGATAAGAGAGAGAAGCAAAACTTTAAAATACAATCTGGTTTAATCAAAACCAGGGAACCATGAACTGTTTGGGACTCAGAAGGAAAAAAGAGAACTTAAAAGTGGTGGTAATATACAGGCACCCAATGCTGCTCTCTGTAACAGCTTCTGCTTAATGGGAAAGCTGTGGGTTTTTTCCCCGAGGTAAAGATAGCCAATCTGATTAGGGATCTGGCTAGAACAGGGAGTGTACTCTGACCCCTGGAAGAAGGTTTTGCCCTCTCAGGAAGCCTCACCACATCCTATGTGTACATTGGATGACTAATATTTATTATAGAGTCATGTGATGGAACAATGAACAAAGGTTGTTCCTGGTCACCGTAGGTCCGTCACCACAATCGCTGCTCTTGTGGAATGTGACATATTGCCCGCCTCCTAAGACAGTTTTTGAGTCACAAGCAAATGCTATTTTATAAATACAACTCAGAACCTCCCAAGGATGTATTAGGACAACTTATCAAACATATTGCCTGCTCACCCTGACTCTGAGTTGCCAAAGGATTCTCCCAACACTTCCTTTGTCCTCGTGGCTGAGCTTTGATTGGCTGTGAATGATGTCATGACACTGTTTACTTTTCTTAGTAGAAGCAAGGATTGGAGTGTGGTAAGTGTGTCTACACTGCGTTAGGTAATAGAGAAACTGTACACATAGATCTCAAGCCATGTTGTGCTCATTTACTATGAGCCTATGATGTGGCAACTCAATGAAATACACATCATCTGTGTGTCTTCTGTTATTTACAACTTTTGAAAGTTTCTGTTTACCTTGGGTTCTTCCTCTAGGATGCCCTTTCTAATTTTAGTATTTGAGCCATATTATTAACAAGCTGTGTCTTTCCACAAACACAAAGCAAATTACTAGGCACAATTTGAAATGAGATTTATGGATAGAGCTCTGTCTTGACCAAGTTTTAAGACAAGTAGGCTTTGTTTATAATTGAGAATTGAATTGCCAGGTCTTTGCAGCTCATTACCACAAAGCAGAAAATGCCTGGAAAGGAGGCATTTGACTAGGTGATTTTTAGAAAAATATTAACATATCTCATGGGTTTAGAAACATTTCTGGCATTTCAAGAGACGTAGAAAATGCTCTTCATAGAATCTACAAGTAACTCTTTAAATAGATAAAGTAGAATGTGTGCAATGCTATTCGGCTAGATAACATAGATTAGATCAAAAGGTTTTTATGAGAGGAAAATTCTATCAAAATGTTTTCAAAGTTTTTTGTTTTTTTTTTTACTCCTAAAGAATGATTTCACCCTGCTCCATACAAAATGTATTCCAGAAATTTTGTTTGCACAGTCACAATAAGAACAATAATTTTCACAATTCTTTTAATTACAATTTGGACATAGAATGTCCAATGAAAAGTTATGAACTTCAATTAAATAAAAATTTCACTTAAGAATCCAAGGGGCATCCCAAGGCAATGTCCAGCCTTTGGACATTTAATGCTTTTGTATCCTGAGTATTTCAGCTGCATGACAGGCCTCATAAATTGTTGATACTGATGAGAGATATTTCACATGATTTTAGCATACTCTTTAAGAACATTCATATATTGAAATATCCCTCAAGGTTACTTCTTGTTTCATTGGGATTTCCTCCATGGGATTTCCAGAAGTTGCATTCTTCTCTGAAGGCATTCAACACAACTCACTCACTGGAAACTGCTTTCCTGGACAAAATTCAAAATGTGCTATCTTTATCAAACACATTTGTATCCTAAAAGGTAAACTTACATTATATAAACACAATTTTGGATTCTCCCTAGAGTATGTATTGGCTTGTAGACTTTTTAACTTCTTTAGATAAATACTATTTATAGATATTAACCCAAAATTCCCTGAAATAGCTAAAATCTTAAACATAAGAGATAAAATAACTGTAAAATGTCTTTGAAGTTAAGAAATTCTGTAAGGGATTATGAATCACTAATCTTTACTATGCTTTGTAGAATCACAGCTTGGACAAGACCACAAGAACCTAAGGATAACCAGTTTAGTTCAGTCACTCAGTCACCGTGATTTTGGATAACCAATAACCCACAAATCTAGTGCCTGTCTCAGACACTTCCTGTGATTGGGAACTCACTCTTCCAATTTTCAGAGGAAAAGTTTTCAGAAGAATTTTACCTTGTTGACATTGGTTAACAGGTTTAAACTTTCTGGGTTTCAGGGTCTTTTTACTTGTAAAAGTGTTCATTATTTTTTGCATTTCTACTGTGGATCAGGGTTTTGTTTAGTTTTGTTTTTTGGTGGGAGGGGCATTTCTTTTTTGGTGGGAGGAGCCAAGGCAGGAAAAATAAACAGATAGATGACATGAAAAAATAAGCTGCACAGAAATTTTAGGCTTTGGGGATATAAACATGAACAAGACCATAGTCTAAAGGAAGAGATGGGGACATAAACAGTTATGAGGACACTACAAGTAATTTATTAAGATTCTGGAAATTCTGTGAATTCTGGGAGCACTGCTTGCTAGTTGCTCTTTGCCCCGCTCCCCCACACAAGCTCAAAGTGCCGATTTCCTATAAAAACTGCATTAGGGGACCTCCTTGGTGGTTTAGCAGTTAAGACTTCAGTTACCAATACAGGGGACCCGGGTCCCATCCCCGGTCAGGGAACTAGATCCCACATGCTGCAACTAAGAGTTCACACGCCACAACTAAGACCTGGTTCGGTTCAGTTCAGTTCAGTCGCTCAGTCGTGTCCGACTCTTTGCGACCCCATGAATCGCAGCACACCAGGCCTCCCTGTCCATCACCAACTCCCAGAGTTTACCCAAACTCATGTCCATCAAGTCGGTGATGCCATCCAGCCATCTCATCCTCCGTCGTCCCCTTCTCTTCCTGCCCCCAATCACTCCCAGCATCAGGGTCTTTTCCAATGAGTCAACTCTTCGCATGAGGTGACCAAAGTATCGGAGTTTCAGCTTCAGCATCAGTCCTTCCAGTGAACACCCAGGACTGATCTCCTTTAGGATGGACAAGTTGGATCTCCTTGCAGTCCAAGGGACTCTCAAGAGTCTTCTCCAACACCACAGTTCAGAAGCATCAATTCTTCGGTGCTCAGCTTTCTTCACAGTCCAACTCTCACATCCATACATGACCACTGGAAAAACCATAGCCTTGACGAGACGGACCTTTCTTGGCAGAGGAATGTCTCTGCTTTTGAATATGCTATCTAGGTTGGTCATAACTTTTCTTCCAAGGAGTAATCGTCTTTTAATTTCATAGCTGCAATCACCATCTGCAGTGATTTTGGAGCCTAAAAAAACAAAGTCTGACACTGTTTCCACTGTTTCCCCATCTATTACCATGAAGTGATGGGGCCAGATGCCATGATCTTCGTTTTCTGAATGTTGAACTTTAAGCCAACTTTTTCATTCTCCTCTCTCACTTTCATCAAGAGGCTTTTTAGTTCTTCTTCACTTTCTGCCTTAAGGGTGGTGTCATCTGCGTGTCTGAGGTTATTGATATTTCTCCCGGCAATCTTGACTCCAGCCTGTGCTTCCTCCAGCCCAGTGTTTCTCATGATGTACTCTGCATAGAAGTTAAATAAGCAGGGTGACAATATATAGCCTTGATGTACTCCTTTTCCTATTTGGAACCAGTCTGTTGTTCCATGTCCAGTTCTAACTATTGATTCCTGATCTGCATATAGGTTTCTCAAAAGGCAGGTCAGGTGGTCTGGTATTCCCATCTCTTTCAGAATTTTCCACAGTTTATTGTGATCCACACAGTCAAAGGCTTTGGCATAGTCAATAAAGCAGAAATAAATGGTGCAGCCAAATAAATAAAACAAACAAACCGGATCAGGTCTTCCCTTTAGAAGTCCTCATATCCACAACCTCCATAGTTCCCTAGAATGTTAACAAATTGGATCAGGACTTCCCTTTAGAAGTCCTCATGTCCACACCCTCCATCGTCCCCTAGACTGTTAACTCCAGTGAAGGCAGAGACCCCATTGATTTTATTCATCCTTTGATTCATCTCACTGAGCCCAGAGTCTGACATAAGGCAACCCCATTTAAGTGTATGTTTAATAAAAGAATAAATGAGTTGTATCCAGAAGCTAATGGGGAGCTACTAATGGAAGTCATGTAAAGTAGTGGCATGAGCTGTCTTTCCCTTATTACTCCATCTGGAAACAAATATCTGGTAGCAACAAGGATATGGATCAAAGGAGGCCATGTAGGAGGCCATGTGCAATAATTCAAGAAAGGAGTAATGAGGGGATGAAATAGGGTGATGCTAAGGATACTGGTGGTGGATACATCAAGGCTGGGTTAGCCTTGATAGTTGGGTAATGAGGCAGGTGAAGAAGTAAGAGGAGTTGAAGATTATTTTCTGAGTTCTGGTTTTGTATTTTTCCAACTAAGTCACGTAGGAGGAAGAGCAGTCTCTAGAGGCAGACCATGAGTTCAGCTTTGAACAGGTTGTGCCAAATATGACTGTGGATGGTAAGATGGGGAGATGCTCATGGGGCAGTTAGCAGACCAGGTCTGGAGCTGATGCTGCAGACGTTGTTACTGACTCCCCAGCGTCCAACCTACTGCCCTTTCAAAGTGATTCAAGAAATGGACCTCATCTCAAAGGAAAGCCTGATTGATCTGAGAGTGTTGATCCAAAAATCATCCTACTTGTTAGAAATTAGTTCAGGGAAAGTCATGGGATCTAACTGCCATCAGTGAGAGGCAATACGGTGTTTACAGGCGGCTTCTAGGAAAGGCACAGGAAGCCAGGCTTTCTCGCAATGGATTTGGATGAGAGGAAACCTACAGCCTCAGTGGTCCTTACAGTTTTCCTGCAGCAAAAAAGGTACCAAGCCACAGGCTGAAGCCAACACTGAAGACTGGAGAGTGGAGAGAGAGAAGCTGTGTCCTTGATGATGTTGTTGAATCTATGCACCAGCCATCTTGGAAGTTTTTTCTGTCTCTTGATGGCTCTCACAGGAGCATTCATGTGTCTTTTTATGATCATTGGGTGAGGATCTTGTTAATGACAGTTGAAAGCATCTTAAATTAAACAGCTGAAGCTGCACATTTGTTGGTCACCAGCCACCGGGTGACAGTTAAAGTTGAGGATATTATTACCTGGGAAACACTGGCTGAAAATACAGTTCTAGGCACATCAGGCACATTATGCTTATGATTGCATCCAATTTTAACCTACGACTCAAGAGTTTTTTTAGTCAAACTCAATCTTATTAAGGCAATCCTTTAACTGAGTGGCCCTATGACTCTGAAGAGTCTACCAATCACAGCCTTTCTGTGTTTCAGTGAGCTGAATGGTGATCTAGAGAGGATAAAGTTGGTCTACACACTGACTATACACTTACATCTATATGAACAGGTCAGGTTTGTAGGGCTTGAAGTATATATAATCTTGAGAAGTGAAGTGAAATGAAAGTCTCTCAGTCGTGTTCAACTCTTTTTGACCCCATGAACTACACAGTCCGTGGGATTCACCACGTCAGAATACTGGAGTGGGTAGCCCTTCCCTTCTCCAGGGGATCTTCCCAACCAAGGGATTGAACCCAGGTCTCCCGAATTGCACGTGGATTCTTTACCAGCTGAGCCACCAGGGAAGCCCCATAATCTTGAAAAGCTCCATTAAAAACTGGGTACTGAGCCTTGCAAGGAAACAGAACATGTGAGCGGCCCTAAAGCTTCAAGGCACATCTTCATCTGCTTAACTTTCAGGCTGTTGTGTGGAACGAGTAAGATAAAGCATGGGACATTAGCACATGGTTCAGTAAAGCTTAGCTGGCATGATTAAGAATATCTTAACATATAATTTAGATTTAAACTATGGCGATCCACTGATATCTGTATTTATTTAATTTGTATGTTGCTACTTTAAGCTCTTTCCCCCACTTTTGAGCAGAGTTCTTGCTGTCTCCCCCTCATTCTGTCTATAAGGCCCACGTCTCCAGTAGGCATAAGAGAAAGGTGCCTTGGGCCCATAATAATATAGAAGCACACAAAAAGGTTTTTATTTCTTTTAAAATCAGATGAAAAAATGAGCTTTCAAGTAAAAAAATTAATATAGTCACCTTTATTTCAATGCTGTAGTAACATCTAATTTTTAATATCTTCTTATGGAAAAAGAGGCTTCCCTGGTGGCTCAGAGGTTAAAAAGCGTCTGCCTGCAATGCGGGAGACCGAGGTTCGATCCCTGGGTTGGGAAGATCCCCTGGAGAAGGAAAAGGCTACTCACTCCAGTATTCTTGCCTGGAGAATCCCATGGACGGAGGAGCCTGATGGGCTACAGTCCATGGAGTCACAAAGAGTCCGACACGACTGAGTGACTTCACGTTCACTTGTGGAAAAAGAAACCTGCAAGGCAAAAGTGCCCCTCGCCCACAAAAGTCAGAATCATCTGTGTGTCTTCTATTGGCGTCTCCCTTTTAGTCAACATTTTTTTTTCTTCTCCATTACTTTCTATAGCTTCATCTCTTCCTCGCCTCTCCCCATTCTTTACTATTTTAGACCTCTTATTCTCCTAACTCTAGCATTTTCTGGCTTATATCCATATGACACTTTCGTGTAAAATGAAAAAAATAAATAACAAGCATTTTCCTTGTGCTAGCTTTTCTTTTCTGTCTCAGCCTTTTAATTCCTTAGGTTATTAGCTTTCAGAGTAAAGACACATAATCCCTTAGAGAATGGGGAACTCAGAATAGAGAGTTTGAGACACACCTTCTGAAACTGCAGCCTCTTGAAAGCCTGATTCTTAGCAAAGAGTGTCACCACTCTGCTTTTCATACTGGAACGCCGTGTAGACGATGAACATTAATTAGGATGATCGAGCCAGGGAGGCTTACCGCACTGTGACAGATCACAGGAAAGAGAATGCCGCTTCTTTTTTTGACTGCAATTCTGAGTGTCATGTATGTATTAATTCCTGGACTCAAGCCAAGTTACTTTAGGGTGAGATGCAATCTATTATTTTTAGGTCATATTGGGTAGGGGTGGAGGCTATTCTTTTAGGTTAGTAAGAAGGTAGGTTGGATTAATTTCAGATGATCAAGTTTCCTATTATGACTTCACAAACTAATTTTGGAATGTTATCATTTACAGTTCATGCTTGCAGAGAACTTAATGTTGGAAGCATTCCTTAGTTCAAGGGGATTTCACACCTAGGTGGTTTTCAAGTCTTATTGTTTTCCAGCTTACTTGTCTGATTTAGAATCCCTATTGCTTCTTAAATTTCACAAATGAATGAGTTAAAGAAAAAAGCATACACACCAAAAACAAATCAGTACTTAACCCCCTCTTCCAACAACCCCACTGTCCCAAGGGAGATATACATAAAGGAAGAAATAAAGTGGCTAGTTTCCTGTTTCATAAATGCCTTGAATTCAAATTATATCTTAAAGACAGATTGAAAACAAAGGCTTTTATGAGTAACATACAGATCATTAAGATCGTAATCTCTAAACTCTGGCATATAAGTCTTTGATTTACTGTAAAAGTTCACACTGATTATCCAGGATGATTTCCAGATGTTTACTCTCTGGGTGTAATTAAATTTTAGTAAAAATTATAACTGACTCAGTTGCTTTAAAAAAAGAACTGTCAACAGAAATACGGAAGAAGTTTTCAGTGAGATGTATTTTTTCCCTCATGGTATCACTTCTCTCATGACAGAAATCTCCTTCCTCAAATATTTCTGACTCACTTAAACCCACCCCTGGTTTTAACCAGAGAAGAGAAAGCTGCTCTGAGAAATGTGATGGATTTGATCACTTCAAGTCTATCATTTGGGAGGAAACTGCAACAAAATTTGCATGACAGAACAGAAAATTGGCACAAGTAAATTATTGAGTCTGTATTCACAGACGTAAGAGGGAACAGAAAAATATGACAATGGGCAGTAAAATGAAATCTTCGGGGACTATCAAAGTATCATGGAAAAACAGGATATGAGCATTGTCTTTTTATGTGTTGGGAATTGAAATTATAATTTTGGGAAAATCTATGCACTATATCAGCTAGAATGTGAGTATCATGTACAATAGCAAATGAAGAGACAGATGCCATGTGATGGAAAAAGAACAAAAGTCAGGCCAGAAAATAGTTCAAAGATGCATATCATGAAGAAATCATTTAAATATATTAGAAAGAAGGAGATGGCAGGATAACCAAATACAGAGAAATAAAGCAGAGGGGAAACACAGAGAGAAGAAGAAGGAGGCACAATAATTTGACAAGAGAGGAAAGATGAAAAGGTAGAATGAGAGCGAGCAGCAGGCAATGGTTCTTAATGACCTGTTTCTCATGAAAAATGCATTATCCTAGAAGGGAATGATTTTCCTCCTCCCTCACACTACTTTGATTTGTGGGTCTACAACACACCAAGCCCACTGGGATGCAGCCGATGGATTCAGAGCCTCCAGAATGATCAACCAGAGACTGCCATTCCTGACACCAAATGCAGTGTAAATAATTAAATATCAATGCAAGTCAACTAACACGGATGGAGTGTGTACCCTCAGGATGAAGCAGGCATCAGCATTGTGACAGAGTGTAAGGTCTTGACAGAAGTGCAGAAATCCAAAGGAACTGGAATGGTGATTCTGGGTTGAGGGTGGGGGGATTTAAAAAGGGTAAATGTAACTTAACTCGCAAGTTCTTAAGCTTATTCTGAATAGTAGACTTTACATATTTGATGAAAGCTTCAGGCTTTTACCCAGGAAAATGCACATTTGTGTGTATAAACAAAATTCTGTTTATGTCAGAAGGTTTATAGATCCCCTGAAGTCTGTGTTCCCCCTATTGTAAGATCTTAGAGTTCTGAATTTAATAGGGATACAATTTTTTAATAGCCCACTATTTAAACTGCTAACTGATTCACTTCAGTTACAATCTCAGCAGTTATTGTAATTACTGAATTTTAACTAAAGAGTGAGGCACAGATGTTGTCCCTCTGTGAAAACTTTATTCAAATAATGACTTCCTCAATCTTCCAGTTGGATTTTTTGTTTATGTATTAATTATACCTTGTTCTGTTCTAGAAAAAAATTCCACTCATATGCATAT
The DNA here is from genome assembly GCF_000754665.1 of Bison bison bison. Lineage (NCBI taxonomy): Eukaryota > Metazoa > Chordata > Mammalia > Artiodactyla > Bovidae > Bison > Bison bison. The sequence continues at coordinate 129,314 of NW_011494614.1, read as the reverse complement.
AATACAAAATAGCAAGATAAGTACTTGGAGGAATTGGGGTGAAATAAAAGCATGGGTAAAACCCCCACAAAACCCAGAAAAAAATTAACAGCATATATTCTCATGGTAGACATCAGTTACAATTTTATAACTTTGTAGTAGCCAAAGCTAATACAAAGACAGGCTTAATTACAAGATTTATAACAATCTATAAAATAAAAACTAATTAAATGTTAGGATGCAAGTAACTGACAGCACAACTAATGCTTTAAATGAATCGGTGGTTATTTTTCTTGCTTAACAAGAAATACACAGGCAGGCAGTTGTTTAGTCATATTATCAGAGACCCAGGCTTTCTCTATCTTCCCTGCTATCCTTAGGGTGTTGAGTTTTTTTTCACTTTGTAGCCTCGCTGTCTCAAGTGGGCTGCTGCAACTCCAGACATCACGTCCATAATCAAGGTAGAGAGAAGAGGTAAAGGGCAGGCTAGAGAGCTCTCCTCTCACATGTATTTTTCATCAGGAAAGCAATCAGTATCCTAGAGGCTTCCTTACACACTTCTTTCTATGTTTCATGGCCATAACTGGATCATATGATTTCCCCTTCAGTACAAGAGAGACTGGAAAAGTGAGCACTGCTTTTTTGGCCTTTACAGAGAAAGGAGGGCAAGCAAAGTCCTTGAGAATGGCTTTGGGTTAATGTCTTCTGCACACAGTATGAACAGTTTTTCCTGATGTAGAACAGCCTCACTTCTGGATGTCATCAAAAGGAGGATACTGTGTGATTCCTCAGACTTTGCCCTAAACATCAATGGCTGCACTAAATAAATGCAGCAGTAAGTACCATAGCATCCCGTGGAACTTTATGTTTCTTTCTATAGGCTGATATTTCTATAGGCTAAGGCACAAATTTGGAAAAGGGAGGCCTATGCTATGCTATGCTAAGTCACCTCAGTCGTGTCTGACTCTGTGTGACCCCAGAGACGGCAGCCCACCAGGCTCCCCCGTCCCTGAGATTCTCCAGGCAAGAACACTGGAGTGGGTTACCATTTCCTTCTCCAATGCATGAAAGTGAAAAGTGAAAGTGAAGTTGCTCAGTCGTGTCCGACTCTTAGCGACCCCATGGACTGCAGCCTACCAGGCTCCTCCGTCCATGGGATTTTCCAGGCAAGAGTACTGGAGTGGGGTGCCATTGCCTTCTCCGAAAGGGAGGCCTACAAGGAATCAAAACTCAAGTCCACAGCCTTGTTATGATCTTGTTTGATCCAAGGGCCACATTTAAAAGCCTATTTACAGTAATGTATGGGCGGCAATGCTCTTGAACTACTCTTTTGTAAATATCAGTTCCCATAACCGGACTTTGAATGAGAATGAGACCACAAAAGTGAAAGGCTGTAATCTCCAGCACAAACCTACCTGGAACATGAAAACCTACATTGCTGATAACAGCAGATACAGATGCTTTAACAACCTACTAGTGAGAGAGGAGGGTTAAGTGCTCCTTATACAAATTCAGAAGCATAACCAAGACGTATGCCTGATGGACAGATGTTCTCTGGTGGAGATGAGCCTCAAGAAGAGGTAATCATTCTTTCCACTCTATTCCCCTAGCACTTTGTCTCTTTCTCTATGATTGCACGTGCAGCCCAGATTTATGTAACTCTATTACTGCTTATAAGTCTACTCATTTTGTAGCCTCAGGCCATGTTATTTTTCATATAATAGACAGGTATATTCTTAGAAATATCCAGAAAAATGATTCTTTCATTGAACAGTGGGTGGAGGTTGCTTAGATAATGTTTGAAGGAATAACACTGCACAAAGAAATCCATGATAACTTCCTTCATGATATTTTTCCTAGTAATGACTTGAAATAAGCATTATTTGAATTCTTACTGTTTAAAGATTGGAATACTAGCTACAATGGGTTAGACACAAAAGGATAAAAGTTCAAGGGAAGGAAGATTACTTTCCTTTGAAGAAACTGTGAACTAGTTGAAGGGAGGGGCATGTAAAACATGTATCTGAGGAAGGAAACCAGAACATTTACAAACGCTGTTTCTAAAATTATTTTTGGCTGTGATGGGTCTTTGTACTGTGCATGGGTTTTCTCTAGGTGCAGCGTGTGGGCACTACTCTCCTGTGGCAGTGCTTGGGCCTCTCGTTGCAGTGGCTTCTCTTGTTGCAGAGCACAGGCTCTAGGGCATGCGGGCCTCAGTAGTTGTGGCACACAGGTCCAGCTGCCCACGGCATGCAGAATCTTCCTGGACCAGGATCCAACCCATGTCCCCTGCATAGGCAGGTGTATTCTTAACCACTGGGCCACCAGGGAAGTCCCATGGTTGTTTTAATAAAGGGTAAATTTGACATTAAGCAGAAAAAGGGTACAATTAAATTATAATGTTTTTGTGTCTAATTCCATGTTTAAGGGCTTCCTTTGTGGCTCAGCTGGTAAAGAATATGCCTGCAATGTGGGAGACCTGGGTTCGATCCCTGGGTTGGGAAGATCCCCTGGAGAAGGGCAAGGCTACCCACTCCAGTATTCTGGCCTGGAGAATTCCACAGACTGTATATAGTCCATGGGATCTTAAAGAGCTGGTCACGACTCAGCCATTTCCACTCACTCACCATGTTTAAAGTTTCCTGCTTGATAAAGAAGATTAAGGTCTATGACTTGCATTATAATTGGAGGTGTTCCATAAATAAAAAGAGTTGGTGAATAGAGTCACCTGATAACGAATTTTAAAATATACCTGTGAAATATATTCTTCATCATGTATAATCAAGCTACATCTTTTGCATTATTTGTGGGTTCCCTGGTGGCCCAGTCGGTAGTCCACTTGCAATGCGGGAGACCTGAGTTTGATCCCTGGGTCAGACAGCTCACTCCAGTATTCTTGCCTGGAGAATTCTAAGGACAGAGGAACCTGGTGGGCTTCAGTCCGTGGGGTCACAAAGAGTCAGACACGACTGAGTGACTCAGTTCAGTTCAGTCACTCAGTTGTGTCCGACTCTTTGCGACCCCATGAGTCGCAGCACGCCAGGCCTCCCTGTCCATCACCAACTCCCGGAGTTTACTCAAACTCATGTCCATTGAGTCGGTGATGCCATCCAGCCATCTCATCCTCTGTCGTCCCCTTCTCCTCCCGCCTTCAGTTATTCCCAGCATCAGGGTCTTTTCAAATGAATCAGTTCTTCACATCAGGTGGTCAAAGTTGACTAACTTTCACTTTTCACTTTTTTAGATTGGAAACAAAACATAATCTGTTAATTGTTTTTTTATTGCTGTAAACATTAAAGAGGCATTCCCATCTTATTTTGGGTTTAGGAGCAAATGGAAAATGACATCATATAAATGACATACTAAGCTGCAAGAATAACAGCAAATGAAAGATGAACAAGACATGTGGGGAGAACAAAGAAGCTTATTTATTGGCACTGAAAGTTAAAGAATTATGGGATGGGATGTCAGGAGTGTCAGTTAGCTGGAGAGCATGAAATTTGGGCAAAGAACATCAGATTTCACATGCTAAGAAACAGTGAAAGTATTTTTTTAAAACCTGACTATTGGATTATAAAATATTTGCAAGTAATGACTGACTTCCAGGTTTACATTTATTCACTTGATAAACATTATGAAACTATGGGGGATCAAAATAAAAAATAAAAATAAGAAATAACTCCTCTTTGGTCTTTGGCAGGGAAGGCAATGGCACCCCACTCCAGTACTCTTGCCTGGAGGGTCCCATGGACGGAGGAGCCTGGTGGGCTGCAGTCCATGGGGTCGCTAGGAGTCGGGCACAACTGAGCGACTTTGCTTTCACTTTTCACTTTCATGCATTGGAGAAGGAAATGGCAACCCACTCCAGTGTTCTTGCCTGGAGAATCCCAGGGACAGGGGAGCCTGGTGGGCTGCCGTCTACGGGGTCGCACAGTCAGACATGACTGAAGCAACTTAGCAGCAGCAGCATGGTCCTTGGTCTGCTAGAGAAGAAATGATTTTTAAACAAAAAGCTGTCATACAAAGTGGACTGTTTTAAATTCCATGGCAGGAATATAGATCAAGTTCCAGGGATTCTGCTATTATGAAGGAGTTTCCCAGCTGTAGGGTATCAAGAAAGGCTTCCTAGAGAAGGTGACATCTGAGCTAGGGAGATGGGAAGAAGAACATCCTAGGGAGAAGAAACAGAGTAGCTAAAATGTTGGTGGCAGAAAATAGAGGCATATGTTTAGAGGTTAGAAACCAATTCAGTTTTTCTGGTCCATAAGAGCTCATTAAGTGGAAAAATGAGGGATAAGGTTGAAAACCTTAGGTTTTCAAGAAACTGTTAGGTTTAAACGAAAGCACTTGGACTTCATGTGGTAGATAATGAGGACTATCAATGGTTTTTTTGAGTCCCTTACAGAAACAGAATATATGTTTTCTGAGTGGAAGAGGCAGCAAATGATAGGAATCAAGCCATCATCCTGTACACTTTGAGGAGCCCAACACTGTCTTGTTGGTCAGTCACTAAGTCATACCCTACTCTTTGTGACCCCATGGACGCTTGTAGCACACCAGGCTTCTCTGCTCTCCACGACCTCCAGGAGTTTGCTCAAATTCACGTCCATTGAGTCAGTGATGAGTGATGCTATCTAACCATCTCATCCTGTGCTGCTCCCTTCTCCTTTTGCCTTCATCTTTCCAAGCATATTTATTACAGTAGAGATGACAATCTTTAAATTGGCTATTAGAGACATACCTGAGCAAGGAAGCCATCTAAGAAAGTTATTGAGAATGTCTGACATCTCCGGGGGGACAAACAAGGGATCGGCCAGGTATGCTTTGTTGGCACTCACTATCCATACCCATCTCCTTCTGCATGCTCCCTGTGTCACAGAGGCTGGAAGGCTGACATTTACATTTCTCTGCTCTCTTGCTCCCAGGGGTTGAGATGCCTCCCATGAGATTTAGAAGATGAAATGCAGGTGGAGGCCAATTTTATTTCTGCATCAGTGATAGATTCTGGCAGAAATGAATTTCTGCAGTGGACGGACTTCACATCCCACTGTCTTGTGGCCAGCTTCACAGAAGCACCCGTGAAATTGGCAGTGGTTCCTTGACCTCTGGGTGTTGACAGTGAACTCCTGCCCTCTGGTTCAGAGTTACAGGGTTATAACCTCAGAACCTAGCAGTGCCACCAGCCTTGCATCTAACAGGACTTCCTCACTTACATTTAACTCTTTCAATCATTTTGTAGCGCTCAATTCCCTGTATTCAATTCCTTTCTACTTGAGGTACCTAAAATGGTCTCTGTTTCCTGCACTGAACCTCGATGGGAACAAGAGACGAAGAAACTTGCATTGCAGTGGGAGTTAGTAATTCAAGGGAGACAAGTCACTGTGGGCTGGAAGAAAAGAAATTGAAGTCAGAGCGCTTTGGGCACTACCAAGGGCACCAATGTCCTTTTTGCCCAGTGGTCACATCTATTTGAAGAGGAAGGAGAGCAAGGTAATCTTTATCCTGCACAGCTGTGTACTCAACTAAAAATAGGGAGTGCCATTAAGGAAGGGGGCAAGGAAAGATACGGGAGGACAGTTAATACTCTCAGTCACATCATTGTAGCATCCAGTCTTCCCTCATATGGAGACTGGCAGTTTCCCTTTTCTTGGCCTCTCAGACACCACCCTCATCCACGGTCATAACCTTGATGCTACTGGTGTTGTCATTTTTTGGTCGTGTTACCCTCTCTCCCTTTCTGGGGCATTTTTCTTGGAGTAATTCTCCTAGCAGTAGTTACTTAAACATTCTTTATCAGTCTATCTCTGACCACCTAAATTTCCCATCTCACTTGTCTACCTAAAAGTTGAACATCCCTCAGGCCAAACTTCCATAATGTCTTCTTCTAGAGTCATCTTGAATTTCTAGGTCCTGTCCCCAAAAGGGCTTCAGGTTATATTGCTCTTCTCCTGACCCACCTTTCTATTCTTCCTTCCAGAAGTCCAATAGTTCTTGAAAATATCTTCCGTGAAGCTTTGTTGGACTAACTGCAGCCCTCTGTATTCCTCAGATGAATCTCCAACCAATGTCCCTTCTGCTGTGCCTTACCAGGGCTGAAAAACACTTTCTGTAATATAAACTGCATCTCTTACAATTTTGCCAGTATTCTTTCAGAGTTATTTTTAATCTGTGAGTTTTCTCCAACCATATTTTTTTTTCCTTTTCCACTTTTTCCATTCTTATATTAAAGAAGCTCAGGGACTGAAGCCATCTGACCATAGAAATATATGAAGAGAGACTAAATTCACATATTCTGTTGATAAAGTTTCTCTCTTGGTTTTCTTTGAGACCCAGTGAACATCTTCCTGCCTCTTCTGGGACCTATCGTGGCTCTTATCTACAACACCTTGGGCTTCCCAAGCTTCAGGCTTAGAGATGCAACCACAGACAGCTGACTTACAGTGCCACTCCCTCGAGAAATTCCCTGGCTTGTAAAAGCTCCTATTGCCTGAATGGAGTGAGGATGGTTTCCCTTGGAAGTCAAGGATCAGTTCAATATAATTCAATATCTAATCTCCAGGCAACGGGACAAGGAAAGGGGCATCTTCTGTGTCTTCAGCATTTACGATAGTCCAGGTTATGTTGCTGTAACAAACAACCTGCAAATATGAGTGACTTTAAACCAAAAGCGTTGATTTCTTGTTCATTCTACTTGTGCCTTGTAGGCTGGCAGGGAAACCCTGACATTATAATTATTTAAAGGCTCAGGCTGATGGAGAAACTACCGTATTGAATACTGACGGTCCCCATTCCCGAGAGGAAAGAGAGCTCCAGAAAGCCTTGCATCAGTAATTCAACACTCTAGCCAGGAAGAGACCCATGTCACTTCCATTCATTGGCTAGAACTAGTCACATGGCTCTGCCCAACCACAAGGAGACCGGGAAGTGCAATCCACTTTGTACTTAAAATGGCAGAAACCTGGAACTATTTAGAGGACAGCACTAATAATATCTAATTATTAATATTAATATCAAAATCTAGCCGATTGTAATTATTAATATTCACAAGCCACTATGTGACCCAGAATAACTTGAGGCAATTGCAATCCACATTTCTAAACCTCTTTGTGTTTCAATCAAAGGAAATCACTTTCAACATTTTGCTCCTAATTACTGTGTATCTCTCTCAAATTGTTCCTACTTCAAGGTGAAAGGTTTTGAGAGCACTGGTACAAACTCCCAGGCCTGTCTCAGCTTCCTTGTTAAACATGCTCAGCACCTGGCTCTCCTTGAGCGTCCT
>NW_011494614.1:101288-121956 GCF_000754665.1 Bison bison bison | reverse complement strand
CCACCCCTCCTGTCAGCCCCAGCCTCCCCCCTGCACTTGCCCGTCACCCTGGGAGCAGCTTGCATGCATCACTGTTTCAGTGGATGGCAGCAATACACAAGGGCACCTCATTGTTGGAAAGGAACTGCCTTCTGCCTGCCAAGGACAAATGCAGACACACAAAGCAATATCAAGCAAGACTTCACATCAAAGGGAACCCTGCCTGGGCTTGCCAAGAGCAGGGCTGTCTCTGAGCCTCTCCCTTCAGCCTTGTTAGTGTTCTTAGGGCCCACAGGGCCCAGGGTGTTCCTGCCAGGCCCTCTCCCCATTCACCCAGCACTCCTGTAAACTCTGACACCTAAAGCTCAGACTCTCTCTGAATCTGGCCCCAATCACTTGAACAGAATAGAATGCCAAGTGTTTAAAAATGTTGGGTGATTAGGAAGGAAAATCCATGAGAAAGATTTACCCTGTGAACTCTGTTTGAATAGGAGAACCAAACACTTCACTCTACTTGTTCAGTGCAAGAACACAGAGAGAGTTAAGTCCCAGCCTAGAGCTTAAGAGTCGGACACGACTGAGCGACTTCACTTTCACTTTTCACTTTCACACATTGGAGCAGGAAATGGCAACCCATTCCAGTGTTCTTGCCTGGAGAATCCCAGGGGCGGGGGAGCCTGGTGGGCTGCTGTCTATGGGGTCGCACAGAGTCGGACATGACTGAAGTGACTTAGCAGCAGTAGAGCTTAAGGGGAAAAAGCACAGCAGGGACACTTACCTACTAAGGAAGGAAGGATGCTCTGGGAACAGAGGTTGGGGACCATTAGAACCAATGCTGAAATGGAGACTGGCTGTCCTAGGCACTCACACCTAGATGGGGAGAAGTGGTTTCCAGAGAAACTTCTAGTTCTATTTTTTGAATCAACACAGGGAGTTCAGGTTCCATTCAGGAAAAGAAAAAAGTCTCTGTTTTAGAAGGAAGATGAGGAAAAAATATAAAAACGGACTGACAGTGACAGAAAAAGGGAAAGAAACTTTTAGAAAACAAGTGAGGCATTCTGATCTGGATGCTAAAGAACTCTTTTGGAAAGCTGCATTAATCATCAAAATACAATAGAAGATTTTGAAAGTTTTAAAGCCAAAGACTGTGAGAGATGGAAGGGGAATTTATAGATTGTTTTTTCCAAAAAAAAAATTGTTTTGAGTTAAATTTCTGAGGCTCTGGGATGTCAAAGGACTTTCTGTCACACTGATTAGTGACAAAGCAGTAGCTAGAACCCTGATCTGGCTCCCAGGTTCCGTGGAGCAGACCGAGACATGGAATGGGATCAGAGTGAAGGTCTGAAGCCTCATCAAGTACAGTATTTTTAACACATGGCTTCAACCCTTTGACTAAGATCTTCCACTGTGGCCAAGCCTACTGCCCTGTTCCAACAGCTTCCCAGAACGGTAGTAATTAGAGCAAAAAAAAAAATAATGGCCAGGGCCCAGAGAAAATGTCGCAGTTCTAAAAGTGGGAGGAGGTAGAGATAATGTCTTCACATAATTTCCTACTTCATGTGACTGTGTATCCATGGAGAGAGCTCAAGCTTTCCATGATGGGGGAAAAAAAATTGACATCTTTTACTAACCTCCCACTGAAAGGCAACATTTTCTTCACTATGAATGCAGGCAACAAACTAAGACAGTATTTGCAGAACTTGGACTTTGTCACTAATAAAAATACGAAATATTCTCATATTATATCAGTTTAGTAGCTATCTTGGTATATCTTTATCCTCATTACTACTTTGCAATTATGGTAGTCATTTGATCTGCCACTGGAGCTTGTTATTCAGTGCTTAATAAATAAGCACATATATGGCTATGTTACAGATTTTTATAAATATTTTGAAGACAAAATTTTATTATAATTAGATTCCCTTGTAACCCTCTGTATTTTATGTTATTTTATGCAGTTAAAGGCATTGTTCTGAGAAGGGATCCATAGACTTCATCTGGCTATCAAAAGGGTCACGGCATGATGGTTGGGAACCCTTGACATATAAGGGGTGAGTGAGTGTCAGGTTGCTGACGGGTACCCATGTCACTCGAGCCCATGTCTCTGTGCCATCACCCTGTGGGCTCAGAGTGACAGAGATGCTCACTTGTCATTCCGGATTGGAGAACTGCCAGTGTCTCTTGTTTGAGATTCCAGGATGCGCCAACATTTGAAAGCTGGTATGACTATATTACAAACATGACAGAAAAGAATCCGTTGTTTGGCATTATTATTAAAATGAAAGCTCATAGGGATTTGGTGACATTTATATTAAGAGGGCTGTATTCACATGTCTCATGGAAGTTTTTTCCCAGGGAGTTGGCATTCCAAAATCCACTCAAAAGGAAATCAGATTTTTCAAAGATGGCAATGTTGGTTTGGCATGGCAAATAAATGTTTAGAAAGAATGAAATTTTAAAACACCCAGGCACCATTTTCCACCTCTCCAATAGGCAAAGAATTTTAAAGATGACAGTTCGCAGGAATGGGGGGGTGTAATGAAATGGGTGCTTTCATAGGCTGCCCACAAGACCAAGAGTTGGCATAACTTTTCTAGATGGCAGTTTGGACTCTATATTTTCAGGGCTTTTTACCCAGTAATTTCACTTCCAGGAATTCATCCCTATACACAGAATTACAAGATATTCTTTCAAGGATATTCATCAAAATATTATTTATAACAGTCAAAACTGGGAAACAACATGAACGCCAACAATATGAGGTTGGTTAAAGAAATTATGCTACCGCTGCAGGGCACGCTATTATGTAGCTAATTTTAAAAAATAACCATTCTGAAAATATTTAATGACATGGGAAAATGCATGAATATAATGTTAGACTTAAAATGCAAGACATAAAACTGCATGTGTAAAATAATCCTGTTTTTTAGTTTCAAAAATAGTCACTGTATTTCTTTGTAATCTTATTTATATGCATTTGCATGTAGAGCATATATGTGTTTAAAAGAAAAACTTGGGAAGAAAGGCATCAAAGTGTCAGTTCATACTGGCAATCTTTGAGTGGTTGTATTTAAATCCTGTATTTTTATTTATTGACTTTGTTATATTTCGTCTGTGGTTTCTTCTGACATTAAATAAAGCAGCAAGACGTTGTGTTTTAAATAATGAGTTGGTGCCACCAGGGCTGATCTCTGTTTTCAGGGCCTTCTTGTTGCTCCAGACAAAAGTTTGTTTTGCTGGTTGCTACTGAGTGTTATTTTTCTCCTAACCTTTGCTCTCTTTCCCCACCCTGGGCTTTGAGATGTCTGATTTAACCAAGTTCAGGGTATTCTACTCATGTACATTTCCCCCTCTAGCTTGACCAAAAACTTCAGAAACTACTTCAGGACTGCCAAGCTGATAGAATCAGCACCAGCATGAATGTCAACCAGAAACCTCTAGGCATAATGAGAAATAGTTCAGTGGGGGAATTTGAAGCTTTTGTAAACAAAACTGAGGATGGAGCTTAAAATAGGGTGAGAATTTGAGAAAGCATCTGCCCCTCTTCTCTTTTTACTTGTAGCTGTTTCTGCCTAGCTGTGCTTTGTGCATGTCAAGGGCCAGGAAGGGCGATGAAAAAGAATTCTTCTAGAGCCACTTAACCTTTCACTGATTTTGCTTGAAAGTCATACATTTTCAACTTTCAGTGATTATTTAGTAGGTAGTGTATAAAATGGCTGGAAAGAAATGTTTGGCTCGATGAAGATATTATCTATTGATTTTACCTTGAAAGAGAATTATGAAGGCAGTTTTCTGTCTGGGAATGTTTGTTTTAGGCATCTATTATCTGCAATGCCATTTGGAATTTTGAAAACACTAGAGTCTATATTCCCTTCCTCCTCTCTTTCTTAACTTGGATCGATGCTCTCCTGGGTGAAGTTTAAAATAATAAAAACTGAGAAACCATTTACTCAATGCCTGCTGTTGCATAGCAATCTAAACAAACAAGCCCCTTTCCTCCGTTAAGAACTTCCAATAAAACAAATCACAAAGGTTGTGTTTAAAAAAGATGATTTCCAAGACTCCTTTTTTCTTCTTTAAAAGCTTCCTTTAAAAAAAAAAATTAGAGGCCAAAGATTGCAGGCAAAAATTGACTTTTTAGTGAGTCACTTCTCATACTACTGCAGGGATTTGAAAACTTTCGTTTGTGGTGAGGCCAGAGGGGCTGAGCTGGACACATGAGTACCAAGCCAACCAAAACAGGAAAAACAATAAGAAATAATACTAACCATCAAGGGTTCAGAATCCTCTGTGTGCCCGGCACAGGGCCATGTCAATTACCTAATCCCCTAACTAACCTCTTGTGTTGGGTGTCTGCCATCTGTATGTCCAGGCCTTCCCTCTACTCTTTTCCATCCTGTTCTCTGCTCAGGAACCATGATCTGTGTGGACTTCAACAAAAGGCTCTCTTGCCCATGGGCACTGGCAAGAGAGAGGAGGGAGGGGGCGAGGATAGGGTACTTATTTTCCTGGCGCCTGACCTGCTGGTTACGACAGGTTGGCTGCGTCCCTCTGTTCAGAGTCTCAACCGTGGCCAAACAGCCCTCCCTGTCCAACTCCCCTCCTTGAGTCCAGGAATTGCTCCTCACCCTCTGCCCCTTCAGGCTTCCTGGCGGTAAGAGCTCCTCACTGTTGCTAGCTCCAGAGGGTGACCCTATCCCCTTTTTTAAATTACTTTTTGTCTGCACCGGGGTTTTGTTGCTGCACGAGGGCTTTCTGTAGTTGTGGCAAGTGGGGGCTACACTTGAGTTGCGGTGCTTGGGCTTCTCATCGCAGTGACTTCTCTTGTGGAGCAGGGGCTCTAGGCATGCAGGCTTCAGTAGCTGTGGCCCACGGGTTCAGCTGCTCCACAGCAGGTGGCATATTCCCAGACCAGGGATTGAACCTGAGTCCCCTGAACTGGCAGGCAGATTCTTAACCAGTGGACCATGATGGAACTCCAATGACTCTAACTTAATGATAGAGTCCAGCCTTACCCAGACCTCTGCAAAGAGTCTCTTGGTCCACTCACTTCAGTCACCCCTTTTTTGGGTGCCATTTGTCTCCTGCATACCTGTTACCCCTGCCTCCACCCTCAGGCAGACACTGGTAGTTCTTGCTAAGAGGACTATTATAGTTCCCTGACTGTTACTTTCTAGATTATTTTATATTCTCTTGTAAAGCAAATCTTTCTTTTTTAAAAATTATATATATATATATATATGTATGTATATCTATTGGAGAAGGCAATGGCACCCCACTCCAGTACTCTTGCCTGGAAAATCCCATGGACGGAGCAGCCTGGTAGGCTGCAGTCCATGGGGTCGCTAAGAGTCGGACACGACTGAGTGACTTCACTTTCACTTTTCTCTTTCATGCACTGGAGAAGGAAATGGCAACCCACTCCAGTGTTCTTGCCTGGAGAATCCCAGGGACGACGGAGCCTGGTGGGCTGCCGTCTATGGGGTTGCACAGAGTCGGACACGACTGAAGTGACTTAGCATAGCATAGCATATGTATATCTATATTTTATTGACATATAGCTGGCTTACAGTGTTGTCTTAGTTTCAGGTATACAGCACAGTGATTCAGTTGTGCATACATACTTATATATGCATAAATATATATAGACTCTTTTTCAGATTCTTTCTCTTTTAGGTTGAGTATAGTTCCCTGTGCTATACAGTTGGTTCTTGTGGTTATCTATTTCATATATTATAGTGTGTATATGTTAATCCCAACCACTTAATTTATCCTCCCCCCTTTCTCCTTCAGTAACCTTGTTTGCCTTCTATGTCTGTGAGGAAGATCTTTCTAAAGCTCTGCTAAGACACTCAATTTGCCCCTGCTCCCCACAGAAAAGCATTCAAACATGCCAGAGCTCTCAGTCTGTGCTCCATTTCTTAAAAGATGGTGCGATTTTCTCTTTCCTTATGATTGCTCACACCGTCAATGGGCCTTTGCTACCCGCTTCCAAAATTACACTCATCCATCAAGATTCTCCTCCAGCCCCACTTCTTCCAGTTAGTCTGCCCTCCCTGATGTTCCTGTTGGAATGTCTTTCTGTGCAAGTTACTGGGAAATCAATGACCTATCACCTTGCCATACATCCTTTAGTATTTTAGAAACTTTATTTAAATTTTAAATCATTTGACTTTTCAAAAACATGGACTTTGCCGCCAAGTAGTTTTGGCCTTGACTAGAAGCTCTGTCAACAGTGGAAACTCACATTACTTATGAACCTGGCAGAGTCTCCTTGACTCCAGAATGAAAGGGATATAGTAATATCCACCTTACATGGTACTGTGAGGATTAAGGGAATACCTATAAAACTCTTACTATACAGAATGGCAGATAAATATTATTTTACCTCTCTTGTTTTCTCTTTCTTTCCACTAGGGCTCCAAACTAGCTCAGTTCAGTTCAGTTCAGTCGCTCAGTCGTGTCCGACTCTTTGAGACCCCATGAATCGCAGCACGCCAGGCCTCACTGTCCATCACCAACTCCCGGAGTTCATTCAGACTCATGTCCATCGAGTCAGTGATGCCATCCAGCCATCTCATCCTCTGTCGTCCCCTTCTCCTCCTGCCCCCAATCCCTCCCAGCATCGGAGTCTTTTCCAATGAGTCAACTCTTCACATGAGGTGGCCAAAGTACTGGAGTTTCAGCTTTAGCATCATTCCTTCCAAAGAACACCCAGGACTGATCTCCTTAGGATGGACTGGTTGGATCTCCTTGCAGTCCAAGGAGCCTCAAGAGTCTTCTCCAACACCACAGTTCAAGCACCAATTCTTCGGCGCTCAGCTTTCTTCACAGTCCAACTCTCACATCCATACATGACCACTGGAAAAACCAAAGCCTTGACTAGACGGACCTTTGCTGGCAAAGTAATGTCTCTGCTTTTCAATATGCTATCTAGGTTGGTCGTAACATTCCTTCCAAGGAGTAAGCGTCTTTTAATTTCATGGCTGCAATCACCATCTGCAGTGATTTTGGAGCCCAGAAAAATAAAGTCTGACACTGTTTCCACTGTTTCCCCATCTATTTCCCATGAAGTGATGGGACCAGATGCCATGATCTTCGTTTTCTGAATGTTGAGCTTTAAGCCAACTTTTTCACTCTCCTCTTTCACTTTCATCAAGAGGCTTTTTAGTTCCTCTTCACTTTCTGCTATAAGAGTGGTGTCATCTGCATATCTGAGGTTATTGAGATTTCTCCCGGCAATCTTGAGTCCAGCTTGTGTTTCTTCCAGTCCAGCGTTTCTCATGATGTACTCTGCATAGAAGTTAAATAAGCAGGGTGACAATATACAGCCTTGACATACTCCTTTTCCTATTTGGAACCAGTCTGTTGTTCCACGTCCAGTTCTGACTATTGCTTCCTGACCTGCATATAGGTTTCTCAAGAGGCAGGTCAGGTCGTCTGGTATTCCCATCTCTTGAAAAATATTCCACAGTTTATTGTGATCCACACAGTCAAAGGCTTTGGCAGTCAATAAAGCAGAAATAGATACTTTTCTGGAACTCTCTTGCTTTTTCCATGATCCAGCAGATGCTGGCAATTTGATCTCTGGTTCCTCTGCCTTTTCTAAAACCAGCTTGAACATCAGGAAGGTCACGGTTCACGTACTGCTGAAGCCTGGCTTGGAGAATTTTGAGCATTACTTTACTAGCGTGTGAGATGAGTGCAATTGTGCGGTAGTTTGAGCCTTCTTTGGTATTGCCTTTCTTTGGGATTGGAATAAAAACTGACCTTTTCCAGTCCTGTGGCCACTGCTGAGTTGCCCAAATTTTCTGGCATATTGAGTGCAGCACTTTCACAGCATCATCTTTCAGGATTTGAAAGAGCTCCACTGGAATTCCGTCCCTCCACTAGCTTTGTTCATAGTGATGCTTTCTAAGGCCCACTTGACTTCACATTCCAGGATATCGGGCTCTAGGTGAGTGATCACACCATCGTGATTATCTTGGTCGTGAAGACCTTTTTTGCACAGTTCAACATGAAATGCTTACCACATTTCATGTATGATCCTAAGCATTTTGCACACATTCGTTTCCTTATAGCAGTCTTATGTATTTTTGACCTTCCCAGGTGGCAGCAGGGGTAAAGAATCTACCTGCCAATATAGGAGACACAGGAGACCTGGGTTTGATTCCCCAATCAGAAAGATTTCTCTGGAGTAGGAAATGGCAACTCACTCCAATATTCTTGCCTGGAAAACTTCACAGACAGGGGAGCCTGGTGGGCTACAATCCATGGGGTCCTAAAGAGTCAGACATGACTGAGCACATGCACGGATTTATATATTATTATTTTCCCTATTTTATGGATGAAGAAACTAAGGTACAGAGAGGTTAAGAAAACTTGCCCAAGGACTACAGTGGGAGCCTTGATTCACAGGTAGATTGGAGGCTTTTGGAGACAAAAACCCAGCTTTATACCAGATTTCTTTCTTTCATAGGGCCAAGCATGATGTCTTACATATAGTCAGTGTTCAATGAATGTTGATTTCATTCCAAGAGGGGAAGGCAATTAGGCCAGTTTCGCAATAGGCAGGGGGGTAGAAAAACACTTTGCCGAAGCAGCAGCTGCTTCCAGGAAGTAAGCGGTAAGTAACAGCGCAGCTGAGAAAGAGCTAGGACGTGAGGATCCAAAGAATGTGGCTGCTGCCGGAAGTCAGAGGGAAGCCAGCTGGGGTGACGTAAGAAAGAAGAGAACCTGAGCAGGGAGGCCCGCGAGGTTGGAAACCTGCACCCACGAAGCCGGAACTCCTCTCCCAGCCATCCCCCTGGCCCCGCGAAGGCACTAAATCTTACCCCATCCTGTGGTTATACCGCTGGAGCATCCTTAAAAACACTTAACCCCAAAGTGATGGGCCCTTTCCTGCTGCCTTTCTTACTGAAGCCAGCAACCTCAGAGCTTTTTGGAATTTCTGTTAAAAAAAAAACACAAAACAACAACAACACAAAACCCAGATCCTTGGACTCATTCGTTCTCCAACACAATGTCTCTCACACCAAGCATGGGACATATGGCCGAGCATCTGGGTGGGGGCAGATCGGCCAGCAGTGCTGGCGGGCGGGCGGCACAGGCTTTCATTAGAATGGATGTCACAGTAAATCATTTTGTAAAAGTTCCCTCCCCTTCTCTCTGCATAGCGAAACATAAAGGAAGACGAATTACCCACAGCTCCATAATGCTGTTTGAATATGCCAAAGTTTGTGCCTGAGACACTTAACTGACACCGCCTTAAATATCTTTTTAATATCTTGGCCAGGTCAGGCATACCAATGGCATTACAGAGCTTGCAAATCAATGCCCCAGCTGTTTTGGTTTTTTAATAAAACTGAATGTGATCTCTTTTAAATGATTGCCTTCCACCCCCTAGTTTTCTGCAGGGCTTTCAGAGAGTGGGACTCTCAGCAGCCTTGAAGTCAGGACTTGGCTCTGAAAGGACAGTTGTTCCTTTGGGGTGGGGGTTGGGGGTAGAAATCAGACATTTGTGGGATTACTGTCGTCATCTTTCCCTAGTTTTCCCGGCCTCACAAATCTGGTGATGGACATAATTCACAAAACCAATTTGTGGTTTGCTGTTTTCAAAAATGAATTTACCAAAATGTTGCTGACGAATCTGAAGTTCTCAACTTCTAAAAAATCCCATCAGTTTCTCTGACTGGGTTCAGTCCAAGTGATTTATTCATAATTTTATTAGAGATCTTTCCCCAGACAAATTCTCTGTATCTGAATATCAACATCATGGAAATTGAAAGAGCCCCTACCAAGAATTCAACCATATGCATGTGACTTTTGCCCTTGGGGAAAAAAAAAATGGAATATGTGAAACTGTCATCAACAGGAACCATCTTGCCTTCTGTATATACATGGTCCCCAGTTACGACAGGAATTCCTCATGCAAATAGGGAGGTGATCTTGTCAAATCTGAGGTCCCAGTAGGAGGAAAAATCCAATGTAAGTGCTTATAAATCAGTTTTATAATGATATTAGTTGACTGCTACTTGTGTGGGTCATAAATGTGACATCACGATAAACAGTCTTGTTACTTTGAGGATGTATTTGAAGGACTCTTTTATTGGCTTTGAGATATTACAGTACCTCCAACAGGAAGGTCTCATCTGCTCTTGCAGTTTATTGCTTTTACTTTCTATAGTCGGTGCAAATTGTCTAAGCTTTGTTTCTTCTAATATTTTTCCTGAGGTTACATTTGTGGAAGTCTGTGTTTTCCCTGGGCCTTCGGAACCACAAGCCAAATTAAGAGGAATGGGGAATTGGAGCTTCAGCTGGGCCCCTGGAGAGGCCTTCTCTCACTGCCTTCCCGACCCTGACTTTTCACAAACCAGCTCCAAAGCAACTAAAATTTCTCCCCACCCCACCCCCTTTTTTTTCTGACCACAGGCAAAGTTCTGTCTCCTTGGTTCTCTGAAAGATATCCATTCCTGAATTTCGCCCTCAACCACAGTGGAGGAAAGGGAATAACTGAGGTCAGGAAATATGGAAAGAATGTTAACAATTTACCACTAAAATATACATTAAGAATATTTTCAGTAAGTATAATCTCCACGTTGAACTTCTAAATCTAGAATTCTCCTGTCATGGGACCATCTTCACATTTACGCGTGCCCCTTTCAGCTTCAACTCAGCCCTTCCTGAAGGAACGTTCTTTAAAAGATAGAGCTGATTAAAAGGAGACAAATAAGGTCTCCAAGTTTCCCTCCCTGTTCAACCCTGGACTGCACTGATTATCACTGTTAAAGCAGACAGGCTAAAATACTCATCTTTTACATGAGCGAGTGCCTGCATATCACCAGAGATGTGAATAGACATAAAAATAGAAGTGAAAAAACACTCACAGGTAATGCCTTCAATTGAATACTAAGTTCTGTTAATAGAAATCCAAAGTCATGAATACTTTTGCTTTAAGAATATCACAGAGGGACTTCCTTGGCGGTTCAGTGGTTTAAGACTTTGCCTTCCAATGCAGGGGGTGTGGGTTCGATATTTGGTTGGGAAGCTATCCCACAAGCTGTGCAGCCAAAAACACCCCCATAAAAACAGAAGCAATATTGTAACAAATTCAATAAAAACTTTAAAAATGACCCACATTAAAAAAAAAAAAAAATACCTTAAAAAAAAATAATGTCACAGCATGTCAGCACTAGAAAGGGACTTAGAGATTCTTTTTCATTTTTTAATCTTTATTGAATTTGTTGCTGTATTGCTTCTGTTTTATGTTTTGGTTTTTTGATCCCAAAGCATGTGGGATCTTTGTCCCCCAAGCAGGGATTGAACCTGCATCCCCTGAATTGGAAGGTGAAGTCTTAACCACTGGACCCGCAGGGAAGTCCCTTAGAGATCCTGTTATTCAACCCCTCGCTTTGTACAGTGACACCAGTAACAATAAACACCATTGCTAGTATAGATTGATCATCTCATTTAATCCTAACAATCAAATGTCTCATCCCCATTTTACAGATGAGAAACCAAGGAAGAGAGAGGAGAAGTAATTTGCTCAAGCTGAAGTGGTAGAGGTAGTATTCAAATTGAGGCACTCAAGTTCCTAGTTCAGACATCAGAGAACCTCCAGGGACTTGAGTCTCCAGCAACTGGCCTCTTTGCCCTGCCCTGGGGCAAGTGGATGGTTGAGAACTGCCTGACTTTATCGGCTCCTTCCTTGTCACATGGCTCCCCCTCACCCTAATCTCAGGTTGGCCTGGAGTGACTGTCATGATCTAAGATGAATCTGCCTTGGTCCCAAGGGCTGGAGCCAGGGCCTCCCCAGACATGCATGCTGGGCTGCATCTGTCGCTAATGGGATTTCCAGATTTCTGTGTCTTGATGAGCCCCCACTTGGCAGCCTTGCATATCTGTGAATCTAATGTGTGCAGTCATGCTCTTCAGCTGTTCCAGTCTGGCAAAAAAGCGAGGATGTCTGTGGTCAGGTTAACTCTGAAAGCAGACTGACTGTGAAAGAAATGGACCTCTTATCTGGGTTAGGTTTCTGAGTCCATCTTTGCAGGGCTGAAGCTACCTTGAGAATGCAACATGTAATGTGATAATAATGCCTCCAACACTCATTTTCCTGAGATCCTGAGCATTTCCTGTATTATTTCCTTAGAGCTCTTTTTTCCCCTCTTCCTCTTTTTCCTAAGCAACATATTGTAACTTGAAGGCCACTGTCTTGTTCAGCATTGTTTTCTCTGTATATTACCTAGCATGGGGCATTAAACTTTGAACACCAACCAATTATTATTAAATCCAAAAAAGAATAGCTTGTACCCATGCCATATTTTCTCACTGACCTATGTAGTGAAGTGAAGTGAGTCGCTCAGTCGTGTCCGACTCTTTGTGACCCCATGGACTATACAGTCCATGGAATTCTCGAGGCCAGAATACTGGAGTGGGTAGCCTTTCCCTTCTCCAGGGGATCTTCCCAATCCAGGGATCAAACCCAGGTCTCCGACATTGTAGGTGGATTCTTTACCAGCTAAGCCACAAGGAAAACCCAAGAATACTGGAGGGGGTAGGCTATCCCTTTTCCAGCGGATCTTCCCGACCCAGGAATCCAAGCAGGATCTCTTACATTCCAGGCGAATTCTTTACCAACTGAACTATCAGGACCTGTGTAGTGGACTTTGGCTACCCACACTCATTCTATATCCCAACATATCCACTTCATTTTTGGAGAATTCTTTTTCCCTCACAATGTGAGATCTTAGTGATCAGTAAGTCCAAGTGTCCACTTCTTGCTCCGGCAGCTGCAGAGGCAAGTCTCTATCTCATAGGGTTGTAATGTGTATTTAATGAGTTAATTCAGAATAGCATCCAAAACATGCAGTAACTGCTCAGTAAGTATTAGCTCTTTACTTGCTGTTATTGTTCTTCTTCATCTTGTTCTTGTTTACCTTCTCATTTTTATTTTTATTATTAGATTACTATCCTTTTACGGCAGTGGGACAAGGGCATTTGACCTGAACTTGGCCACTCAGACTCTTTTCTCCTGGCATGTTGAACGTTGTATGGTTTACATAGAACAGAAGATGTGGTTGGATTTTTAATTGCAAAATATAACAGCACTTAGGAAAGAGTGCATAAAACGATATGGTTGGTGGGTTAGTCACTAAGCCATGTCCGACTCTTGTGACCCCCATGGACTGTAGCCTGCTAGGCTCCGCTGTCATGGGATTTTCCAGGCAAGAATACTGGAGTGGGTTGCCATTTCCTTCTTCAGGGGAGCTTCCTGACCCAGAAATCAAGCCCAGGTTTCCTGTCTTGGAATCCCATGACAAAGGAGCCTAGCAGTGGGCTGGCCTCAAAGCTCAGTTGGTAAAGAATCTGCCTGCAATGCAAAACTACTTGCAAGATTTACAAATAGCTGAACACGTGCCCACAGGGCACCACTGTGAAGACTTCAGCCTCCTGAAGCTTTCTGTGTGTCCCTCACCAGTTGAAACCTTCTCCCTCATCAGGGACAGCTTCATGGGTATGTTGGCTGTGCAGTGGCAAAGGACTCTGTGCTCAGAAATGTCCCAGGCTTGGTTTCATGCTTTGAGTTGCCATCTTGAAACTCCTAATAAACTTTGACCAAACAGTCATGCATTTTCATTTTGCATTGGGCCCTAAAAATTATGTACTCTGGTCCAATTTTCACTTCTTGAGGTAACCATTGTCCTGACTTCTATGAAGATAATTTTCCTGCTTTTCTTCTTTTTAAAAAATTTTTTATTTTGTATTGAAATATAGGTGATCAATGATGTTGTGTTAGCTTCAGGTGTACAGCCAAGTGAGTTATACTTATTCATGTATTGATTCTTATTCAAATCCCCTGCTTTTTTTTATATATATAATTTTTTACCCTTGTGTATATCTGGAGCTCTTCATCCCAGTGGTATATTCTCTGACATACTCCTGCTACCAATCCTATGGTTCCTGTTTCATAGGCGTCAGAGATGCCCTGTCTGTCTGCTTTCAATATTCTCCCAATACATTTTATTTTGCTCAGGTTTGCCAGTGTCACTTTCTGTTGTTAGTGATCAAGGAAACACAACTGGTACAGTCTGTTACTAAAAGACTCTTGATAGAGAAATATCAAGAGTATACAATATTTACTCTTGATATTTTATATTTATATTTTTCTTTGTTTTGTTTCTTTTGCCCATACCCCTAAGTCTGATGGGTATTCTACAGATTTGAGATTTATTTAAGGAGCCAGATTTATTTAAGAAACATCTAACCTGACAAAGTCTTATTCTCTAGCAGAAGAAACTGAAACTTAAAGTTGTGAAAGCAGTTACCTGTGTTTAGAAAAATATCTTCAAGCAAGCCATGAAGCCTAATGTACCTGCCAATGACACTTTTCTGAAAAATTGCTTCAGGTTGCTAATGGATTGCCACTTTTTGGAGAACTCCTCCCCACAACATAGGGTTGTGGTAGGACTCCCAATTGCTTAACCTCAGGTGATTGGTTCAGCCATAGTCATGTGACCTAGAAACAACCAATAATAATCTTCCCTAGGCGTTTTCTGCTTGAACCATCAAAAGATCCCTGGCCTTGGAGACCGTCGAATGATACAGGCTAGGGCTGTTGTGGTAAATTCAGGGAATGGAAAATGGGGAAAAATTCCTATTGCAGTAAAGACTGAAGCCAACACATAAAAGGCAGTAAGTAGAAGCCATGAAGTACCCAGAGGGTTGGTAGTTGATGGTGGCATAAAAGCAGAGAAATGCTGGTTGCCAGACTTCTCTGAGCCTCTTGGGGGACTGTGACGTCTTGAGGAACATTTCAGTGCCCCATGACACTTGGCTTTATTGCTGTCAAGATGGTTCCCTCCTCTTCCTATTTCCCTGTGTGTCCTAAGACAAACTTTGACCAACTTGCAATCTTGTTTCCTTCAACTTCATTCTCCATGGAGCAGCCAAAGTAAACATAATAAAATTAATATTTTATAACTGCTCTCAGGATATGGCTTCAAATTCTT
Organism: Bison bison bison; assembly: GCF_000754665.1. Taxonomy (NCBI): domain Eukaryota; kingdom Metazoa; phylum Chordata; class Mammalia; order Artiodactyla; family Bovidae; genus Bison; species Bison bison. The sequence continues at coordinate 106,966 of NW_011494614.1, read as the reverse complement.
AGTATCATTTGGGATGGTTTATGATCTTGGCCCTTGCTTGCTTCTCCAGCCTTGTTCTCACCACCTCCCCCCGACCTCCATCCCTTCTCTTACACGTTCTGCTCCAGAACCACTCCCTCTCCCTCTTACTTTTTACTCACCTCCCCCTACCTTGCTGTGAGTTTCCTCACCTCCCTCTATCTTGCTGTCTCCTACTCTTCCTTGAGGGTTTCATTTGAAAGTCTCTTCCTCCAAAAGATTTTTCCTGACCCCAAAGACTGGGGTTCACAATCATGCACTATAGAGCTCTTTTATTTTAAAATCTATTTTATTGAAAGATAGTTGAATTACAATGTATTAGCTTCTGGTATGTGTGTGTGTGCAAAGTCACTTCAGTTGTGTCTGACTCTTGTGACCCCATGGACTCTAGCTCCCCAGGGTCCTCTGTCCATGGGATTCTCCAGGCAAGAACTGCACCGTGTTGCCATTCCCTTCTCCAGGGGATCTTCCCAACCCAAGGAATGAACCCAGGTCTCCTGCATCGTAAGCAGATTATTTACCATCTGAGCCATCAAGAAAGCCCAAACTAATATAATTATTCATTATATTATATATATTCTTTTTCATATTCTTTTCCATTATGGTTTATCAAAGGATATCGAATATATATAGTTCCCTGTGCTATGCAGGAGGATCCTACTGTTTATCCATTCTGTATATAATACTTTGCATCTACTAATCCCCAACTGTCAATTTATCTCACCCCCACTGCCCCTTGGCAACCAGAAGTCTGTTTTCTATGTCTGTGAGTGTGTTTTGTAGCTAAGTTCATTTGCGTCATAATTTAGGTTTCACATGTAAGTGCTGTTGTATGATATTTGTTTTTCTCTTTCTGACTTATCTCACTTAGTATGATAATCTCTAGTTGTATCTATGGTATTGCAAATGGCATTGTTTCATTCTTTTTTATGGCTGAGTGATACTCCATTAGAAATGTTTATACGCATCTTCTTTATCCATTCATCTGGCAGTGGACACTGAGGTTGTCTCTACGTCCTGGCTATTGTGAAGAGTGCTGCTAAGAACATGGGAGTGCAAGTATCTTTTCAGATTTGGATTTTGTCCGGATATATGTCCAGGAGTGGGATTGCTGGATCACATAGCAACTCTATTTTTATTTTTTTGAGGAACCCAGATACTGTTCTCCATAGTGGCTGCACCAGTTTTCATTCTCACCAAGAGTGTAGGAGGGATCTCTTTTTAGAGCCCTTTATTTTAAACTGTAGAGTTTAGAGAACTGTGGAGTTCTTTATTTTAAATTGAATGATTCTTTAATTTGTCTGTTTCTGACTTGGCTGTATGTTCCTTAAGGGTGACAGGCACATGGCTGGTGTATAAATGAAAGGATGAGATTAGAAGAAACAATAGAACACTACACTTCTGTAGCTAGAGCCCATGGCTGAAGTGTGGGTAAAGGGTGATCAGAAATTTGCACTAGAATCTCGGCCAAAATGTGGGCCAGGGCCCCAAACACTAGTTGAACAAGACCACTAGGGACCATGAATTACTTCGGAAACTACCTCCTTAATCAGGTTTGTTTAAGACAGCCTGGCAAATTAAGACAGCCTGGCAAATCCATCCATTTTCTTCCCTTCTAGGGAAACTAAGTCTGTGAGCACTGGATTTGGGAGAAGTGTTCCTGAGCAGAAGTCATAAGGTCAAACTTTACGATACCATGGAACAGTAGGAAAGCACAGGAATCACAATTTCTTTGATCAAATTATTTTGATTTAAATTCCCCCTCATCAACTCTGCTAAAATCTCAGGCAATTTTTTACAATGTCATTCTGTGTTTAATGCTCATCATTAAATTTTTCATCAATTTAAATCAATAAGTTGGCAAAATAGTTGCAGGAACTGAGGTTTCCCTTGCTCTTCAGTACAGAAAGGAACATAGAAGGAATGTTCAAGAATGTATTTCCTTTTGGGTCTCAATTGAAGGTGGCCATTGGTAACAGTAAGGACTGGACTCAGAATAATCACAGGCATGTACCTAGCTACATCAGTTTACCATGGTAGAGAGCAAGAATCAACCACAGCACTTTCCCTCTCAAGCTTGCAGTTGGCCTCAGAACCCTTCCCAACACAATGGTAACTTGAGCAGATCAGGGTGAAATCCATTTGTCATGCCTGATCTAGGCACTGATCAGAGGCGTGACTCTTCAAAATTAAGTTGTTAAACAGCTATTAGGTGATGCCCTAATGTCCTACTGAGAATATAAACTAGCAACTTGCAGGTTTGTGACTTATTCTTTCATTTTAAGAACACTTACTGATTGCACTTAATTCAGAGCAAAGCAAATAGGGTAGCAGAGTTAAACCAAAATGCCTGGATTGTGATCCCATAGAAGTTTCTCTCTCTTCTTCCAGCCACACAGGATATTCGATCCTTCTAATGCTGTTAGCTGTTGGCTTCCAACAACTGTGAAGAAGAGGAGGAAACCTGACACTTTAGTTGGATGGTGTTTGTACAGATGTAGCTTCTTCCTTAGCATATTTGGTTCGGAGGAACTCACGGAGCTAGGAGCTGAATCTCAGGAATGTGCAAATAAAGTGACATTGACACAGACCCTTAGGAACATTTGCAAGACCCATTCTAACCCCACTTAGAGCTGAGGTTCTTAATCTTTATTGGGCATGAACTCCTTTAGCAGTCTGGTTACGCTTATAAATCCTTCTCATAAGATTGTCTTTAAAGAAGACAGTAAAAGAAAACACATTAGGTTATAAAGGAATCTGGTTATAATGAAATACAGTTATTGGAATATTTGTTTAAAAATCTTGATGTAGGGACTTCCCTGGCAGTGCAGTGGTTAAAACTTTACCTTCCAATGCAAGGGGATGCTGGTTCAATCCCTTGCTGGGGAACTCCCACTTGCCATGGTGTGGCCAAAAAATAAAAATGAAGAAGTTAAAAAAAATAAAATCTGTGACAGTAATATATGTGTTTCTGGATTAAGCATTAAGATCTAAGTGAAGGTCAAAGAGAAGTGAAGTGAAAGTCACTCAGTTATGTCCAACTCTTTGCAACCCCATGGACCATACAGTCCGTGGAATTCTCTAGGCCAGAATACTGGAGTGGGTAGCCTTTCCCTTCTCCAGGGGATCTTCCCAACCCAGGGATCAAACTCAGGTCTCCCACATTGTGGATGGATTCTTTACCAGCTGAGCCACAAGGAAAGCCTAAGAATACTGGAGTGGGTAGCCTATCCCTTCTCCAGTGGATCTTCCTGACCCAGGAATCAAACCAAGGTCTCCTGCATTGCAGGCAGAGTCTTTACCAACTGAGATATCAGGAAGCCCTGAAAGTCAAACATCTACTATAATTTTGTAGTAAAGATTAGTGCAACTATCTGGGACAACCACAACCTTCTGTAGATTATGTGTGATTCCTGCCAGTGACCACGTCACAAGTACTGATTGAATGATACTACTGTGCTTTGTAAGCACACTGAAAATAGAAAAGTTGTTTGATTTCAAAGAGGGGTTAGTAAAAATAAAGGTGGAATTTTTTCCTGCATCCAGCTGGTTCATGAACCCTTTGAATTATGTGCTGGGACCCCAGTTACAGACCTCGGACGTAGGTAAACTTGGACATAAGGATCTCTGACTATCAAGCAACATCCTTACCTCTAGCTTCTCATTCGGAAAATATCTTATGGAAAAGAAAAGGGCCTTCTATGGATAGCTTTGCTTTGCTGTGAGACTACCACGCTCTTCTCTACTATCAGAGCTCTTCCCTCGAGGATGGAAGGCTGCTTAAGCATGTTCTCTGGCATAGAAACTGTGCACCTATCATAGACATGAAGAAATGGGAGCCTAAGAAGGATAAGCAACATGACCTACAGAACTGAACAGTGAGAAAAGACATCAAACACCACAGTCTCTGATTTCTAGAGTTCAGAGAAAGTTCTGTTACTTATATTTATTTTATATCTCTGGTAAGTTGAAGGGTTAGGCAGGTCAAATACTCTCTCTAAATCTGACTTGAACCAGAGGTCTAGGAAAGCAATTTCAAGTAGAATCAGGGACTCCTCGTCTAGGGGGGTTGATTTGATACAGCAGGTTACTTAGAACTTTTCTGTAGGAGAGACATCAAAGAACTCGATGTCCTAGTACCGGTGGGAAATCTCTAACATGATGTCATTGAAGCATTGTTAGTGCTACATACTTCTGTTTTGTGGTTGGTTTTACATTGGATCAAATGAAATCTAATGATGTTTTGGTGGAAGTGGGAGATGGGAAAAAGAAACTATTTTCGAAAATACTGCCTTTAGGTATGCTAGCTTATGACACAACTTTGTAATATTTCTTACTGAAGTATGGTTGATTTGGGCTTCCCTGGTAGCTCCGCTGGTTGAGAATCTGCCTTCAATGCAGGAGACCCTGGTTTAATTCTTGGGTTGGGAAGATCCCCTGGAGAAGGGAAAGGCTACCCACTCCAGTATTCTGGCCTGGAGAATTCCATGGACTGTATGACCTATGGGGTCGCAGAGAGTCAGACATGACTGACTTTCACTTTCACTTCATGGTTGATTTATACCAATGCCATGTTAGTTTCAGGTTTACAGCACAGTGATTCAGTTATCAATATGTTCTTTTTCAGATTCTTTTCCCTTATAGGTTATTATAATCCCTAGGGATTGAACACAGGTCTCCCATATTGCAGGTGGATTCTTTGCCAGCTGAGCCACCAGGGAAGCCCAAGTATAGGTTATTATACAATATTGAGTATAGTTCTTTGTGCTATACAGTAGGTCCTTGTTGTTGTTGTTGTCGTCATTGTTTTGGCCATTTGGCTTGTGGGATCTTAGTCCCTGACCAGGGATTGAACTTGTGCCCTGACCAGTGGAAGCTGAGTCCCAACCACTGGACCTAACTGCCAGGTAAGTCCCCAGTAAGACTTTGTTATCTATTTCATACAGTAGAGCACATATATTAATAGAACATTATAATTTAAATCCACATTAGAACTTAGATTATGCTCTCTATGACAGCATTAAAGTTGATTGACAATTTATTTTAATGAAAATATCTCTTTATTTATTTGTAAGTGATTACAAAAGGGCTCCCCAGAATTACTTAACACTAGAAAAATAATCCTGAGAGAAAAATCAAATCAACCACCCTCTTCCAACAACGTGGAAGCCAGCAAACAAGTCGATGGCTCCTAGTACACCAGCTCACTTGGGTTCTCTCATTTGGGTGTCATTTATGGTAACAGTTACAAAGAAGCTGAGCTTCTGGGGCATCTCAGTCTCCCTGAATTTAGGTGAGTGTCCAGAATGCAGGTAGCATTCTAGGTAGTGCTAATGGCAAAGAATCCACCTGCCAGTGCTGGAGACCCAAGAGATGCAGGTTTGATCCCTGGGTGAGGAAGATCCCCTGGAGAAGGACATGGCAACCCACTCCAGTATTCTTGACTGGGAAATCCCATGGACAGAGGAGCCTTGCAGGCTAGGGCTACGGTCCAAGGGTCACAAAGAGTCTGACACGACTGAGCAAAGGAAGAAGCACCAGATGCAGGAATGTGGAAGTGAAAGACATGAACAAAGAAGACTTTGTAGCATTTCTCTGAAGAACTTTGTCCTTCTATTCAAATACTTTTCCCCCACATTAAAAAAAAAAAAAAAAAAAAA
>NW_011494614.1:98541-101188 GCF_000754665.1 Bison bison bison | reverse complement strand
AAGGAGAAAAAAAAAAAAACCCAAGTAATACATGCTTTGGTTAAAATGCAAATACTATAGAAGCAAACCTAATAAATCGTGAAAGTCCCTCTTCCTCCAGTCCTACACCCTTTCCCAGAAGTTGAGTATCTTTCCAGAATTTTTTTCAGTGTCTTTGTATATGCATGTGTATGTACGGAATATTAATAAATTCAAGTGAAGTATCTATTTCTTTACAAAAATGGGAACATATTTTACCTATTTTTCTATGACTTACTTTTTAACTATTTCTTAGATAGCTGTTTACATATATAAATCTATCTTGTTCCTTTTAATGACTATGTACTATTCCACAATATAGGTGGATGCACCATACATGTTTAACCATTTCCCTGTGCATGGGCATTCTGGTTATTCACAGGTTGGATTTTTACTGGTTGGTTTTGCTGCTATTGTGCATTAGAAACAATACTCCAATCCGATATTTCCTTTAAGCCCCCCAAAACCTGTTTGATTTTTCTCTCTTCCTGCAGGGATAAGAATGGGAATGAGGAGAATAGGAAAAAGAGAGGCTGCAATTCTTTTCTTCCCCCATCACCCCCTTCCCAACTCCCAACAAAGCCTATATCAATACAAAAAAAGAGCTCCCTCTGCTAGGAATGCTCTTCTCTTTCTCCCTCTCACCTGAGTAACTTCATCCTGCAAGTCACACCTCCTGTTTTATTTCCCCAAGGCCCTGTCTTACCATCCAGAGAGAAGAAGGGCCCCTCGTCCATGCCCCCATGGCCTTCTCTGCACCTCGTTCATTTTAAAGTTTCCTGACCACGCGCCTGGCCCCTGAGGGGACAGAAGGAGCTCACTATGTGCACTGTGTACCCTCTGCCCCTAGTAGCACAGTTAGCATGTAACACAGGCCCCGTGACACAACTGGTTCCCTGAACCGAAGGGCTTTCAGGTGAGTAGTTCCTGACATAGAATACACTTAGTCTAGTTACCTTTCAATCTGTGTTGAAGCCAACAACACTAGATTATGAGTCATCTGGATAGCATCTGGGCATGGAACGAAATGTTTGGACCTGAAGAGTGTGGCAGAGGTTAAAACAACATAAAATCTCACCACATTCATCAGTTCTTTCTCTGGCCTACCCCCACACTCATCACATCCATGGGAATCACTTTGATCTTGGCAGTAGGCTCCAGCACACTGAAAAACCTGTTCTGCAGGTTCTATTTTTAATTTTGATGAAAACTGTTTACCGTGTCCTACCTACCTCTCAGGCTCTGATACAACTGGTTGGGTTATGCCCTTTCCCTGACTGCCAACCTGCCCATCCCGGTGCCTCCACTAGGGCTGGTGGGAGCTGACGGGCTCCCCAGTGCCTCCACACTCCCTCCTGTGTAAGACAGGGAGGACCGCCACAGGGGACGATGTACCTCTAGCCTGCTGGAGTAGAAAAGGAGGGAAAATAAGGAGTACAGAAGGGCTGGCCAGAGAGTCCACCTGAAGCAGCTGGTAGGTCAGACCTCAGTGCTGAGGCCAACATTTTGAATCCTGAAATTCTAGACTGTAAGTTATCTTGGGGATGAGCTAGTTAGAAATAAAGTCAGCAAAGGCTTGGGGGAAATGGATACCATGGTATGTGAAGCCCAGTCCATGCTAATTCCACCCTTTCACCAGGTGGTTGCTCCCTAACGTGACCCATATAAAAATCCTGGCGTGAACTGGCAATAGGCCACGGTCTCTCACTCCAGCTTCCACAGCTGGCCAGTGGACTCTGATATCTACACAGTGGTCCCGACAGTGAGGGAGAAGGACGAGGGCCAAGTGGAGGAGACGGAGATGGAGTAGTATGAGTGAATCTTCCTCCCATCTGTCACTCTTCAGAGAAGCAAACTGACACCCAGAAAGGTGAAGGGTGAGGCCCGAGTCACAGTGCTGAGAGCCAGCAGAAGTCTGCACTTTGCTATGCCTTGCATTTTGGATTAGGTAGAACAGGTATCTGCCACACATCTCATATAATCCACGTCTAAGAGAGGGATGGGTGTGCTCTGGCTGAAATGCCTCTTCCACCTGACTTGCCAGTTCCTCATCAAGATCAGATTTTTTTGTTGTTGTTATTTTTGTTCATCTTTGGTTGCACTGGGTCTTTGTGGTAGACAGTGGGCTTTCTCTAGTTGTGTTCAGATCAGATCAGATCAGTCCCTCAGTCGTGTCCGACTCTTTGCGACCCCATGAATCGCAGCACACCAGGCCTCCCTGTCCATCACCAACTCCCGGAGTTCACTCAGACTCACGTCCATCGAGTCAGTGATGCCATCCAGCCATCTCATCCTCTGTCGTCCCCTTCTCCTCCTGCCCCCAATCCCTCCCAGCATCAGAGTCTTTTCCAATGAGTCAACTCTTCGCATGAGGTGGCCAAAGTACTGGAGTTTCAGCTTTAGCATCATTCCCTCCAAAGAAATCCCAGGGCTGATCTCCTTCAGAATGGACTGGTTGGATCTCCTTGCAGTCCAAGGGACTCTCAAGAGTCTTCTCCAACACCATAGTTCAAAAGCATCAATTCTTCGGTGCTCAGCCTTCTTCACAGTCCAACTCTCAAATCCATACATGACCACAGGAAAAACCATAGCCTTGACTAGATGAACCTTTGTTGCCAAAGTAATGTCT
>NW_011494614.1:95853-98441 GCF_000754665.1 Bison bison bison | reverse complement strand
TCACCATCTGTATTGATTTTGGAGCCCAGAAAAATAAAGTCTGACACTGTTTCCACTGTTTCCCCATCTATTTCCCATGAAGTGATGGGACCGGATGCCATGATCTTTGTTTTCTGAATGTTGAGCTTTAAGCCAACTTTTTCACTCTCCTCTTTCACTTTCACTTTCACCAAGAGGCTTTTGAGTTCCTCTTCACTTTCTGCCATAAGGGTGGTGTCATCTGCATATCTGAGGTTATTGATACTTCTCCTGGCAATCTTGATTCCAGCTTGTGTTTCTTCCAGTCCAGCATTTCTCATGATGTACTCTGCATGTAAGTTAAATAAACAGGCTGACAATATACAGCCTTGACGAACTCCTTTTCCTATTTGGAACCAGTCTGCTGTTCCATGTCCAGTTCTAACTGTTTACTAGTTGTGTTGAGTGGAGGCTACTCTCTAGATGTGGTGCTCAGGCTTCTCATCACAGTGGCTTCTCTTGTTGCAGAGCACAGGCTCTAGGGCATGGGTTCAGTCGTTGTGGTCGACAGGCTTAGTCACCCCCACGGCATGTGGGCTCTTAGTTCTGGACTGGGAATCGAACCCGTGTGTCCTACTTTGGAAAGCAGATTCTTAAGCACTAGACGACCAGGAGAGTCCCCAGCTATATCAGTTTTAGTCTTTGATCTCTAATATTTTCATTTTTCATAAATGCAAATGCCCCTTGGAGATACAACACACTGGTAATAAGTTCATTAAAGCTTTTCTGTAAAGCAGTTGAGTAAAGTCATGGGCTAATAAGGAAGAGAGAGACAGAGAGAGATTGTGCATGTGTTTTAAGTTTTCCAACCATCTTGAGAAAATACGATGTCGAAAGAGAAGAGATGCCTCTGGGTTTACTTTTTGCCTAGAGATCAGGCTGATATCAGGGACTTTTCCCTTGAATGTGTTCCTGGTCACTCTGGCCACAAAGTGAGATATGGAGTCACCATAGTTCATATCCAGGACTGACTGATCCTACAACCATAAACTCCCATTGACCCAGATTCTTCTTGGCAGCCCACAGGAAGATGAGTCTACTGTGATCAGCAGATTAATTTTTTAAAGTGGAAGACTGCCAGCAAGATGTGTCAGCAGCTCTCCTTGGAGGCAGAAGGTGGGAGAGCCTGCCTTTTGGGTAAGGTGTGTCCTGGGTCAGTCAATCATTTCTGGGTTCCTGAAGTCAATGGCCTGTTCCCATGCATTAAGTAAGGAGTCTCCCTTCCTCCCTCACATGTGGATTGCCAAGGTCATTCCCTTGCTACAAAAGCAGGGGGGCCTCTGAAAAGCCTGACAAGCGCCCCTGTTCTGGTGGCTCTGCCTTCAGTAGTTATTTTAGGGTTCCTTCTGAACCTTGCTAACCCTTCACATTTCTTCTTAGTTGGAGGAGCCCAGAGTGAAAATGAAGAGATGTGGTGTTCCAACAGCTGAGTATGCTAGGAGATTGTTTAATGCACTCTGGCCCCCTCTGTCTCTTCATGTCCCTTTTGAGGATGAATAAAAGACAGTTAAGTCTCCAACGCTCTTTGAGGTCCTTGGGGAGAAGGATTATGGATGGCCAGATTCTGTGGTTTATACAGGGTATTTAATAATAATACCACAAACAGTTAGACTTTCCCTTCCCTGACAGAATCGGATGACATGCAATCCCAAAGGTTTTCTCTGCAATAGAATTTTCTGAAAGTCAACAAAAGTGGAAAATATCACAGTCTCCCAATAATGATTGACCCCAGGCAAGATTCTGCTCAATCTTGGAAAGGGGCTGCATTTCCCCTGGGACAGGCAGAACTCTCCCTCTCTCTGGGGCATCTTAGAGATGGAGCGGTAATGGGAAACACAAGAGTAAGTTTGACTACTGAGATTTAATAAGCCCTGACATTTCTATGCCTAATCCTCATATATATGCCATTATGGTGATTTTTTTCAAGACAGACCTCTAAAACCAGGCCTTCTTCTGTACATGAAGAGGGCCAGAAAGCAAAGGGAGAAAGAAGGGACTATCATCATTATAAAAATAAGAGCAATCAGGCATAATGCCAACAAAACTTCTGGAAAAACCGGCCCTGATTTCTGTTTGAAATTCTCCCTTTGAATTATCGTCCAGACTCCAGTGAAATCCTAAACTAAGTTCTTTAGAATGCTTGAAACACAAAAATCTATGTAAAACAGCAAACATTTTAGAAATAGATACACAAAAAGACCTCGTGGAAAGCTGGGAGAAAGAGAAGGTTTGGTAAGTCAACCCTTTCTAAACTATTTCAGCCTGCCTGGATCTAGACAAGGGAGGAATTTAGAACTCAGCTGCCTGGCTTCCCTCTGTGGCTGCTCAGACATTCTTCAGTGGCTTTAGTGGTTAAAAAAAAAAAAAAAAGAAAGAAAGAAAGAAAAAAGAAAAACCCTCATAACTTGCTTCAGAAAGACAAGTGGCTCCCATTCATAACTGTTAGAAATCACAGAAAGTTGACTGAATTTACACCAACCCCATCAATGAAAGATCGCATGTCTCATGTAAAGGCTGCAGTACCATCTGCCCTCCAACAGAATGAAGAATTTTATGCTGTTTTTGCATGG
>NW_011494614.1:28411-95753 GCF_000754665.1 Bison bison bison | reverse complement strand
GGCCTCAGTAATGCACCAAAAATGTTAAGCTGTTTTCAGGCAATTGGAAAATGTGGTCTTCTCATACAAGGAAGGAGTCAGCAGACAGAAAGGTTTGGAGTCGGCCCTCAAATGAATTCAAGAGAATATCAGCCAATTGGTCCGTCTGGTATTGAACTTCAGAAATTGCACTGTACCCAGTATTGTGCTTGGGCATGAGGATTATTTCAGAGAGATTATTTTGGGGGTTTCTGAATCCCCAGTTTGTAGAGAATTTCTTAAGAGAGAATTTGTTTTCGTATAATACAACTCACCCAGCTAAGTTCACATCCCATCTTCTGCAGTTCTCCTAGGCTACTCAAAATGGCCTATTTTTGGTCACTGGAGCCATCCACCATTTCTTGCCAGTGCTCTCGAAGTCCAGGCCTTACTTCTCCACATTTCACTTAATTAAATCCTACGTCTCACACATCCTTCAAGGTCTAACATAAACCCCCTGTTTTCCCTTAATGATTTCAGCCTGTGATGGTGGCTCATTCTTCTCCTCTCCTATTGCACTTAGGGTGGACCACACAGAGATGTTTAGATGAGCTGTGCAGAGAAGGGGGACGTCCCAGAAGCAGCATGGGCAAAGGCAGATTGAGTGCACCCCAATGATGCTGGGGAATGGGGAGACTGGGAGAGAGCAGGGAGACTGGGAGGAGGAAGAAGGTCGATCCAAGTTCAAATCCAGGTCCCTCGACTCCCCAGTTCAGCAATACTGGGCAAACCATGTCTGGGAGTCTTGTTGCTCCAGTCTCAGTGATCTCCCTCACAAGCTTTTGTGAGTGATTGCCAGTAGTATCTGTAAAACAAATGAATGGATTTATGCTAAACTCATCTAACCTAAACCAAAGTGGCTCACTGGGATGAGGAGGGTATGAGTAAAGGCAGTTTGGGGAAGGCTTTCTGAGTTAGGTCTCCTCAGTGATCCCACCCACAGGTCGAAGTTCTTTTTAGTTGCTGTTGCCTTTTATCAGTTTAGTCTTAGGGAAGTGTGTGCATGTGCGGTTTTCTGACTCCCTCACATACTCTGTGAGTATGTAGGATTTTCATGTACTGCTGTGTCCCAGGGGCTGAATCCAGTGCCTCAATAAACTCCTGTGGGAGAAATGAAGTTTACCCTTGATGCCCTGGTAGCATTTGCAAAAGTGCTTTGAAAGGGTGTCCTGACGACGGTGTACTGCACACATTAGACAGAGTGAGGCTCAGAAGCAGAGCTTTGACAGCTTCTGGACTTGAGAAATTTGTTGTTGGCACATTTTATGTTTTGCCAGTGAGGCTAGCCCTCTTCTCAATCCCAACAATAGTTTCCATACCGAGCATCACCACTGAAGATCATCCATGGGAACCAACCCTGCATTCAGCAGGAACAAGCTTTAACCTGTTTGATTCAATATAATGTATCTTAATACCAAGATTTATTGAGTGTTAAGTATGTGCTGGGGATTCCCAGGTGACTCAGTGGTAAAGAATCCATCTGCCAGTGCAGGAGATGCAAGAGACTCAGGTTCCCTTCCTGGGTTGGGAGGATCCCCTGGAGAAGGAAATGGCAACTCACTCCAGTATTCTTGCCTAGAGAATTCCATGGACAGAGGAGCCTGATGGGCTACAGTCCATGGGGTCGCAAAGAGTCAGCCACGACTGAGCATGCCATGCCACGCCAAGTATGTGCTAGACACTGTCCTAAGAATGCCACATGTATTGGTCAGGGTTGTCCAGAGAAACTGAAACTGTTGCAGAAAGGGAGATCCTTTCTGGGGCTTGAAAGAAGGTTCTTGTCTAACACTTTGAAATGAATTGTCCAAGGAAACACAAAGGCTGACAAAGCAAGAGACATTATAGGGAAGGGGCACCTGGGCAGAGAGCAGGAGGGTAAGGGGACCCAGGAGGACTGCTCTGCCACATGGCTCACAGTCTTGGGTTTTACGGCCATGGGATTAGTTTCCCGCTTGTCTTTGGCCGATCACTGTTACTCAGGGTTCTTCCTGGTGGCACACGCATTGCTCAGCCAAGATGGATGCCTGTGAGAAGGATTCTGGGAAGCTGTAGGACACATGATGCCTCCTTTTGACATTTCCCAAATTCTTCTGGTTGGTGGTGGCTTGTTAGTTCTGTGGTCCTTACCAGGGCTTCCTGTTGTGAAATAACTCACACATATGGTTACTATGATGCCTGGCCAAGATAGGTGGTTTCAGTCAGTATGTTTCTCCTAACAAAACAATAAGAGGTTTACATACATACGTGTAAAGAGATTTATTGAAAGAAGTTCAATAATGTGATTATGGAGGGTCAGAAATCCTAAGAACTGCAGTTGGCAAGTTGGAGGTCCAGAAAAGAACGTGAAGTGCTAGCCCCCCGGTCATGTCCAACTCTTTGTGGCCCCATGGACTGCAGTTGGACAGGCTCCTCTGTTCATGGAATTTTCCAGGCAAGAATACTGGAGTGGGTTGCCATTCCCTTCTCCAGGGGATCCTCCCAACCCAGGTATTACGTCCAAGTCTCCTGCATTGCAAGCGGATTCTTTGCCTTCTGAGCTACCAGGGAATAGCTGCGGGTATGGTTCTAGTTCAAGTTCGCATCTCAAGGCAGGAGATGTGGTCTTAGCTTTAAAACAGGTAGAGAGAGAGAATTCTTCCTTCCTCAGCCATTCTGTTCTACTCAGGCCTTCAGCTGATCCGATGAGGCCCACCCACAATGGGATAGAAAATCTGCTTTACTCAGATACTTCACTCAGATAACTCAGATATTTTGAACTTTGTTCAAACACACATCCACTGATTCAAATGCTAATTTCACCCAGTAATAACCTCAAAGACATACCCAGAAGAATGTTTAATCATATGTCTGGGCACCCCATGGCCCAGTCAAGTTGACACATAAAATTAAACAGCTTATATGTGTTAATTCAGTTAATCTTCATTACAATTGTGTAGGTGGGTAACATTATTATCCTCTTTATTTGGTGAGCCAGGATTTCTTGCCCAGTCCATCCTCACAGCCAGTAAGTCTATAGCTAGTACAGTGTCTTACACGGCTCCACCCTGTCCGAGAAAGCCATCCAAGGGCTTCCCTTCACATGTTCAAGGGATGTTTATTTTATTTTGTTGAATAAGATGCTTTAGAAACATCAAATAACAATTTTAAAAATAGCTTATTATTTTTATGTGTTACTCTGGTCCTTATTCACTTTTACACATAACTTCACAAAGGGTCCTGGTTTGCCACAGTTCTACATGTAAACTTAGAAGTTATGTTGGCATAAAGACTGTCATCTTCACCGGGCCCTGGTTAGTCATTCAGTAACAATAAAAATGGTAATAATCATAACATGAAATTATTATTGCCAATTAAGTTTACTAAGTAATCTTTATCTAATGAATTTTTAATGTATGTCATTCTCATGGGTTGTGGTTTACTTTCCTGAACATGACCAAAAAAATGATCCTCCAGTGGCCTCCCTTATCACACCTCAAACCAGAGCAGATTTCAGAACTTAGTGTTGTCAAACTGAAGATGAGTTGGCTTGCCCAACACGCAGCGGAGCCAATTTGCTGACACAGGTTGTAGAGAAGGAAAGTTCAGAATTTGCTGCAGGGTGCCAAGCAAGAAGAGTGGGCAGCTCAGCTGTTGCTCAAAAGACCCAAGCTGCCCGACGGCTTTCAAGGAAGGATTTTTAAAGTCAGCACTAGGAGTGAGAGTCACAGGCTGATTAGTTGTGGACATTTTTCCAATTGGTTGGTGGTGCGATAAGGGTGATTTTTCAGGAATCTTAATCATCAACCTTCTCATTCTAACCAGTCTGGGATCTGTGTATGTGCCTGTGGTCACCACATAGTCACCATTCTCCACCTGGTGGAGGTCTTAATTTCTGCAGAGCAACTCAAAGATAGGCATCAGATTGTTAGTATATCCCTTCAGGAGGAACTAGGAGTCAGATGACTTCAGTGTTTTAATCATTAACTCTTTGGAAGTCAGGAAAAGTCAAAAGGGGGCTGGAAGGGAATTGTACTTGGAAGGGCCCCCAGGGTCCTGCTCAGCTTCAATCCCCCTTTATCTTTGATACTCATCAATCCTGATGGGAATAGGGGCAGGACAAGAAAGGGAATAAAGTTTTGAAGAAGTGGTTAATTATGAACTCATTAGAAGAACTCGGTTACAGGAGGACTCGGTTTAAATAGGGTTCTCAATCTGTTACTGATTTCTGCCAAGCTGTTGTTCACTTGCTAAACTGTGTTGGACTCTTTACAATCCCATGGATTATAGCATGTCAGGCTTCCCTGTCCTTCACAATCTCCCAGAGTTTGTTCAAAGTCACATCCACTGAGTCAGTGTTACCATACAATTATCCCATCTTCTGCTGCCCGCTTTTCCTCCTGCCCTCAGTCTTTCCCAGAATTACGGCCTTTTCCAATAAGTTGGATCTTTCTATCAGGTGGCCAAATACCAGAGCTTCAGCTTCAGCATCAGTCCTTCCAATGAATATTCAGGGTTGATTTCCATTAGGATTTCCTTTAGGATTTTCCTCCAAGATTAAAAGCTGTTTAGTGACAGACCAAAGAACGGAACCCAGGCTTCCTGATTCTTCCTAATTCAGGGATGCTTTTATCCCAAATGAGCTAGCTTCTTGAAACTTTCTTACTAAGATTTTATCACATGCATTTTCCTACTTTGCAGTGGGTCCATGGGCTCATGGCTGCTGCTGCTGCTGCTGCTGCTGCTGCTCAGTCGCTTCAGTTGTGTCCAACTCTGTGCGACCCCATACACGGCAGCCCACTCGGCTCCCCTGTCCCTGGGATTCTCCAGGCAAGAACACTGGGGTGGGTTGCCATTTCCTTCTCCAATGCATGAAAGTGAAAAGTGAAAGTGAAGTCGATCAGTCGTGCCCGACTCTTAGTGACCCCTAGGACTGCAGCCCACCAGGCTCCCCCGTCCATGGGATTTTCCAGGCAAGAGTACTGGAGTGGGGTGCCATTGCCTTCTCTGGGCTCATGGCTATAGGAACATAAATGTAGTAACTGTGTGCAGGAGTAACAGAAACATGGTGAACCTCCCCCATTCTACTGGCTCCTCACCCCTGGCAGGCATTGTTAATGGATCAGAGAGTGCTCTTCCCAGAGTTCAGCCTCAATTCACATCCTTCCCAACACATTGCTCCAGGCAGTCATTACAGAGAGTTGGTTCTGAGGATGAGCCTCCTTGCTCTCCCTGGATGGGACAGTGATGGCAAACTTGATCCTACTTTTCCTTGCCTTAGTATTTGGCTGTGGTCCTATGATTGTGGCTCCAACACTGCACTACTTTTTGTTTCTTTAAAAAATAATTTTTTTTAATCATGAAAGTATGATAACACATTTATAGGAGACTTGAAAAATACAGAACAAAGTTATATGTAGTTCCACTGTATATTACATTTATTTAAGTATATAAATTAAGATTTTTAGTTAATTTCAAACTCTCAAAAATTAATAGAATGAATAGACAGAGAAGTAGAAGGATATAGTAGACCCTAAGAGCACTGTGAACAATTCAACATAATTAAGATTTATACAATTTTCATACAACAGCAAGGTACAAATTCTATTCAAGTTCCCATAGACTATAAACCAGGAGACTCTGGAACATATTCAGGGACATAAAACAAGGTGTAAACATTTCATGGTCTAAAGGTACTGAAATCATACAGAGTCTGTTCTCTTATCACTGTGGAATTATGTTAGAAATCAGTATCCAAAGATATTTGAAAATAACCCACATATTTTCCAGTGCAGCATTGCACTGTTTTCTCCTTCTGCTTGAGAGAACCTATTCTGAAAATGGTTACTTAGCTTGGAAGCTACTTTTCTTCCCCAAATAGTTTCCCAAAACACAAGACCTGGGGGAATCACACTGAACCTATTTATTTTGCATGCTTAGAACTCCCTACAAGATTGGCTGAAGCTTACACAGCTGTGTTCATGACGGAACAGCAACTAATCCCAAGCTAGCTGACTCTATGTCCAGTGCTCGTTTCACCACTCTGCCCATCTGACTCTGGGCTTTATCAGACAGAACAGCAAAAATGTTCCTAGGGCCTGACACGTGTAAACACTCCTCCACCACCCCGGCCATGGCAGCTTGCCAAGACAGGAATGAAGCCAAATTTAGTGGGTCCTTCAGCCCGGTGACCCCGGTGGAAACAATCTCCTGATATAGAACAGGGAGAGCCAGAGAAAAATGTGCTGTCCTACAAAGAACAAAGCCTGGGATGATTCATCCTCCTCATCCTGGTGATTTATCGCTGGACACGGTCATTCATACGTGGCTGTCAGCAACTTTGCAGGAATTCTAATCTGGATGTTCGTCCTGAACACATAATTCCCTCCTTACTTCCTCCAGGTTCCCAAACATTCAGAAGTTTCCTGGGCATGCTTTCCTGCCTGTCCTCTTGGTGTATAGCCAAATAGTCTGGGGACCTTGGGTAACTCTTTTAGCTTCCTTAGACCTCAGCTTTCTCATCCTTAAAAATCAGGAACTGAAAGAGCTGGTCTCAAAGATCCCTCCTGGACCTAAAATCCTATGACAAGACACATTTTGGAAACCCTTTTAAATAAACAACGTATTTGGATTTTCTGTATCTTACAGCTTGACTGTTCACCTATGCACCGATGAGACCACGCAGGGAGGATGGGGCAGGGCCTCGTGGGAGGCGTGGCCTTTGGGGCGGGACCCACCACCCTCCCAATCCACGGCGGTCCTCTCTCCCACTTTGCCGCGGAGACTGCTCTTGCTCGGGTCACTTATGATTTATTCATTTCGGCATTCACATACTTTCTAAAGCAAAAGAAAATTATACAAGTACTATGAGTGTATTCTTACAAAAAGTCAACAAAGCATTGTATGTATATATACGAAGTCATATACATCTGTAAACATTTACAAATATGCCATTTTTTTAGGGGGACTTATTCTGCAATTCATGGGGTCGCAAAGAGTTGGACACGACTGAGCGACTGAACTGAAGTGAACTGATTCTGGATATTTTAGTTTAGTTTTATTTTTACAGAAGTGGGATCAAATGGAACATAGACTTTTGTAATATGCTTTTTGACTTGATAATATGTCCTAGAGCTCTTAACCATGTCAACCTGTGTAGTCTTTCTTTTTTATAACTGCTGCAGAAGGTCCCTATATCATGTTTTAACTACTTCTTTTTGTTAAGGACAAGAGTCTGGTGGCTCAGTCAGTAAAGAGTCTGCCTGCAATGTGGGAGACCCAGGTTCAATCCCAGGGTTGGGAAGATCCCCTGGAGAAGGAAATGGCAACCCACTCCAGTATTCTTCTCTGGAAAATTACATGGACAGAGGAGCCTGGTGGGCTACAGTCCATGGGGTCACAAAAAGTTGGACACGACTGAGAAATGAGAAAGTTTCACTTTCTCCATTGATGATATTTGGTTTGCTTCTAGGATTCTGCTATATCAAAAATAAATTTGAAATAAACTAATATTATTGTCCACACATTTGACCATTTCTTTAAGAGAGGTCGAAGAAAAACTATTGAGTTTATAGAAATGCACATTTTAAATTTTGAAGAATTCAGCCAACTGATTCTTCAATATGGTAGTGCCAATGGGAATATCCATTCCCCCATATTTTCATTGATCTTTCATTGCCTTTTCTTTATTACAGCAAAGTTGAGCACATTTACAAGTTTTTTGGCCATGTATATTTCTTTCATGAATTGACTATTTATACCCTTTGCTTATTTTTCAGTCAGGTTGCTTTTCTGTATTATCAGTTTATGGAAGTGTTAAAATTTTTTTCAAAAAGTGAACTCAAGCACTCATTACCAAGTTTTGACATCATCAACTAATGGTCAATATATGTTCCCATCCCCACGCTATTATTTTGAAGCAAATCCCCAACATCATACCATTTCATTTGTTAACATTTTAGCTAGTAAATCTAAAAAGAAAAATCAAAGCTCTTAAAAATATCCATCATATATAATAAGAAAAATAATTCCCTAATGGCGTCAATTATTCAGGGTTTATAGTTCCTCCATTAGCTCTTTTATTTTTTAAAAATAATTACCTCAATGTCATCACATATCCAGTAAGTATTTAAATTTCCTCAATTGTCTCATAAATCTTTTTTTAACAATCTCTTTGAATCCAGATCCAAAGAATGTCTATGAATTTTAATTGGTTAATATGCCTTTTAAGTCTCTCATAATTAATAGGCTCTTTCTCTCATTTGTTGAAGAATTCTGGCTAATTTTTCCTATGAAGTTTCCCACAGCCTGGATTTTGCTAACTGCCTCTGATGATACTATTTAACACATTCCTGTGTCCTGTATATTCCTTGAATGCTTGCAGTTGGATCTAAGGCTTGATCAGATTGCTGTTTTGACAAGAATGCTTAATAGATGTGTTGTATATTTCCAACAAGACCACATAATTCTGGCTGTCTCTTTGTGAGGTAAGCAGCCATTCATGGTTGTGTTGGTCTGGGTACACTCAGAGAAACAGAAACCACACAGAAATTCAAATAGGGGACATTTAATATAAAAAATTATTAATTCTGTTAGGAAAGTAACTATGAAGATATAAAGAGACCCCTACTGGGTATGCTCTAAGAGAGGGCGCTCAGGGCAAAATAAGCCTGGCAAGAGGGGCTCCCAGCAAGGCTGGGGCTGCAGCTCAGTTGGAGAAGGCATGGCTGAGCACACAAGATGGAGGTTAAGTTCACTGGGTTGCTCGGTCAGAATTCAGCCACCAGGCGAGCAAGAAAGATTTCACGGATGCAGGCGAGCTGAAACTGGTGAGTAATGCTATGGTGTGAGGCACTCACGTTGGAAGTATGGTGGGAAACGGCATTTTGGGGTACAGGCCAGCTGATCCTGGAGATTAGGATACAGGAGGAGGTGGGGTTCCACTGCAAGTGTGAGGCCTAGAGGGCAGTGTTCGCAGCACAAGGGCTGGGGCAAGTCGGTCACTGGGTCCAGGCTGGGGGTCTGAGAACTCTATAACCTGCACAGTCTGGGCACGTGTCTGAGGTGGGCCGCGCACTTCTGACAGGCCCTGCCGCCAGGGTGAGGGAAACAAGAAAGAAAGATCAATATACCAGGACTGAGACGCCCCTTTGTCCTGCGATGTCCCTCTAGCACCCTCTACCGATAAAGATTAACATTGCACTCTTTGTAAAAGTCTATCCATTATCACAGAGCAGGCACTGAAGGGTGGATCCCCGCTGAGAAGGAATAAATTGATAAGGGACACAATGCTCAGTGGCTAGGTCCATGATTTCATTCGTGGTTGCGATTCTAGCTACCTTCATATAGTAGCTGGACTGATTGGTCCTAGAGGGAGGAGCTTCCCACATCTCTTCACCTGCTCTGAGACACAGCATGTACCAGAACATGGCTCTTTCCCCACAGCCCCCATTTTTCCTCTTCTCGCATGGTCTAGGTCCCTAAGGGTCACAGCACTTTTTGCTCATTCATTGGCTCTAATCTGAACTCTTTCTGTTTTGGCCTTCATGCATTTCCTTTTCTCTCTGGTCCCATGCCTGATTCCAGGACAAAGCTATTTTCTCATCACCTCCTGAATCCTGACTCTGCCGGTAAATTCCCTGAACAGAATGTTTGGGAAGTGAAACTTTTCATTCACACCTTGTGCAATCCTCACCTTGTGAAATGCATGTCATTGTCCTGGTTTTACAGATGGGGCACCTGAGGCTTAGAAAGGTGAGGCAAGTGCTTCCAGATACTTCCAGAACAAGTTCCAATTGGCAATGGGCAGAGATGGGATTAGAACCTGAGTTCTGCTTAACTCTGACTCCACCAGGAGAGCTTGCCACCCGCTGGGGGCACTCGCAGCTTTCTGCTTATTTTTCTTCTGGTAACTTCGGACTCACTTGTCTCCTGGCTTCTCACCAATTCTGCTTTCTTCTGAATTTCCAGGTTACTTAAAGTGTTCTCTGAGAGTGTCATACTGAGTGAAGTGAGTCAGTCAGAGACAGAGAAACATCGTATGACATCCCTTATATGTGGAATCTAAAAAGAAATGATACAAATAAACTTACAAAACAGGAGAGTCACAGACTTAGAAAACAAACTTAAGGCTACCGGCAGTGGGGGAAGGGATACTTAGAGAGTTTGGGATGGTCATGTACACACTGCTATGTTTAAAACAGATAACAAACAAGGACGTACTGTATAGCACGTGGAACTCTGCTCAATGTTATGTTGTAGCCTGGATGGGTGGAGAAGGAAATGGCAACCCACTCCAGTGTTCTTGCCTGGAGAATCCCAGGGACGGGGGAGCCTGGTGGGCTGCCGTCTATGGGGTCACACAGAGTTGGACACGACTGAAGCGACTTAGCAGCAGCCTGGATGGGAAGGTGGTTTGGGGGAGAATAGATATGGCTGGGTCCCTTTGCTGTTCACATGAAATTATCACAGAATTGTTAATTGGCTGTACACCAGTACAAAATAAAAAAGTTAAAAAAAAAAGATGTTCTCCCAGAATCATCACTGAAAAACTCTCTCCTAGGATCACCTCCTCCAATATCCAATTCAGGTCTTTATTACTTTTTAAATTAATTATTTTTTTATTTTTGGCTGTGCTGGGTCTTTGTTGCTGCATATGCCTTTCTCTAATTGTGGCAAGCCAGGGCTGCTCTCTAGTTGCGGTTGCTTCTCTTGTTGAGGCGCACAGGCTCTCAGGTACACGGGCTTCAGTAGCTGCAGCTCCTGGGCTCTGGAACACAGGCTCAGTATTTGTGGCCCACGGGCTTAGTCGCTCTGCTGCATGTGGGATCTTCCCAGATCAGGGATTGAACCTAAGTCTCCTGCATTGGCAGGCGGATTTTTCACCAACTGAGCTACCTGGGAAGCCCCAGGTCTTTATTTTTTAACTGGGGTTTCTTCTCTAACAGTTGCCTAATAACATCTCTTTGCATTTAGCTCCATGCAATTTAATTTCAGTTTATTTTCTCTGGTCTCAGTTTGATGAGACAGATACCTAAATCCTCTCTAATTGTGAAGATGCTGTTTTTAACTCCTCCATCACCCTGTCCCCGACAAATACACACACAGATGGAAGGGAGTGTGGCTAGAGGTGAGAATTTCTCTTCCCAGGGGCAGTTACGCTACTCAAGGGATTATAAAGCAGGAAATAAACAATCTGGAATCTGGCACTGACATGAAAACTGGCCCTCTTCATCCTGTATTCTCAGGAAACCAGGACCTTGCTGTGAAGTCCTGACCATGCCAGCTGGGTAGAGACGGCTACAGAGCATGTTGAAATCTTGCCTCTCTTCCTTCTCCAATTCATCCGTCCTCCTTCAACAAGTCACCTGCCACTTCTCCTTTTCTTGTGAGTCATGTCCTCCATCCCATCGTTATCACTGACGCCTCCTGGTCTTCCTTAGCCCCCGACCCCTCTATTCCTTCCTTCTGGTCCATGGTCCCCTCTCTTCTTCCTTCCTCCTCCCCAAGCTTTACTGGCAAAATCAAACAAAAATAACAAAAGAATGGGGAATAAGTAAACAGCTGCCTGCCCGCTCGTGGAAATCCCTGGAAGCCGCTTCCTTCACCTCCAATGACAGAGTGTCTCTGCATTTCAAAGCGGTTGGCCCTCGTTCAAGGCCAGTCCCAGTGGCCGTGGAGTCATTGTGTTGAGATGAAGGCGCATCTAGGCAGTTTCTATATTTAGGCGCAATTGTGTTTCTGGAAAAGGCTGCACATCACTTAATAGGAAATCCTGAGAGTGTGAAGACTGTTTCTTGCTTGTCGAAGCACTGTTGTCTTTGGCTGTTCTGACAATAGCAGAAACCTTCGAGTAAGTGGGCAAAGGTGGAGGGGCAGCAGGAGGAAGGAACCCGGCTGCCCTGGGTAGATGAGAAGCAGTGAAGTGTTGGGGGGAAGTGGGAATGGCTGGGGAAGGTGATTTAAAACTATAAGTGAAAGCAAATTAAGTTACAGAATCCTGTCAGAGGATGGGAAAAAAAAAAAAAAACTGGTCACTTTGGAAAAATATCTGTGGAAATGAGGTCAGCTAGAGCAAAGCATTATCCGCTCAGTGTATGCTTCTATAGAAATGGTCTTAAGTGAGATGTAATGGATGCACTCAATGGAGATAATGATGCCAGTCAATGGTGATGACTGGGGACCTGCCATTCATTCAGGACCTGCCCTGGGCAGGGTGATGAAGGAGGTAAAAATAGAATCTTCACAACTAGAGAGGATTTAGGTATCTGTCTAATCAATCTGAGACCAGAGAAAATAAACTGCAATTAAATTGCATGGAGCTAAATGCAATGAGATGTTATTAGGCAACTGTTAGAGAAGAAACCCCAGTTAAAAAATAAAGACCTGGAACTTCCCAGGTGGCTCAGTGATGAAGAATCTGTGTGCCATTGATGGGGACTGTGACAGTAGTGTTGGAGCAAGTCATAGCTATTTTATTCAGGCTTAAGGAACTGAAGACTCGGCTGGGAGTCTCTGGAGAGTTCTGATGCAGTGCTTTCTCATCCTTAAATGTACATATGAATCACCTGGAGTATTGCATTTGCAAGCTGGTTCTGATTCAATAAGTTGCGGACAAGTGTGAGATCCTGCGTTTCTGATAAACTTCCTGGTGAGTTCTGTCAGCCGACCAATATATCCATTCTGTTTGCATACAGGAAGGGATGTGAAGTGTGAAAAGTGTTAGTCGCTCAGTCTTGTCTGACTCTTTGCCTCCCCATGGACTGCAGCCAGCCAGGCTCCTCTGTCCATGGGATTCTCCAGGCAAAATACTGGAGTGGGTTTCCATTCCCTTCTCCAGGGGATCTTGCCAACCCAGGGATTGAACCCGGGTCTCCCACATTGCAGACAGATTCTTAGCCATCTGAGCCACCAGCGGAGCCCACAGGGAGGAATGCGAGAACATATTTGGGGATGGATCTTTAGAGTGTTGGGAGGGGTTGGGAGTCAGGGTTGGGAGACAGCAAGTAAGGCAGGGTTTCTTGATATGGGGCGCTCGTGATTCAGGATTCATATCCTGGTGAGGGCACGGAAGGCACTCTCATTACTAGAGTGATAAGGAATCCACTAGTTAGGGATGGGGGACACTGACATCCCTGAGAAGCACAGCAGCGGCTGTCTTCCACAGGCCAAGGTTGACTGTAGGAGATGCTCCATTAGACTTGGGCTCCATGCTCATCCTGAAGTACTGAAGGCCAGCTGGAGGCACCTAATCATCAGAGGCAAGCTGGGAGTAGTTGTCATAGTGAGACACAGGCAGAAGCACAATCTGGGGGCTTTGACCTGCAGGGGCCTCTGGTGGTGACAGACCAGCGTGTCTAGGGATGAGGTCATAGGCAGCCCTTGGCGGTGCTGCTTGACCTGTGTATCCAAAAAGGTCAGGAGCAGATGAGCAGGAGGCTGGTATCGGCTGCCACTGTGAAAAATCACCATCTCTCCTCCAGTTTTTAGATAGAGGTCAGTTCTCAGACCCAGAGCACATTATTAAAGGAGGGATCAGGTCCTTTTCAGCCTTCCCAGGTGGTGCTAGTGGTAAATGCAGGAATGGCATGATGACAGTCGATGGTGATGACTGGGGACATCTGCCTGCCAACGCAGGAGACATAAGAGACACAAGTTCGATTCCTGGTTGGGAAGAGCCCCTGGAGGAGGGCATGGCAACCCACTCCAGTACTTCTTGCCTGGAGAATCCCATGAACAGAGAGGAGCCTGGTGGACCTATGGTCCATTGGGTTGCAGAGTGGGACACAACTGAAGTGATTAACACACACACACACACACGTGCTTTTCAGGAAGAATCCTGCAACATACCACATCAGATGTATTGGGAAGCTTGTCCCCTAATCTTCCCCCAAATCCCACAGCCATTTACCACAGTAGTTCTATGCTAGGGAAAGGAGACTACCTAGTTCTTTCAAGGATCTGAGTTGGTACTGGTAACAGAGGACCCAAAACACCACCATGGCCCCCTGTTAGAGTGGTGTACACAAAGCCGTGTGATAAATGTCTCAAGTCAGTCTCAAAATGGGTCCAAACTGGATCTGTGAACCACATGGAGATCTCTTCCCCATTTCAGTGGTATGCTGGTAAACCAGCTCTCCACAAAGAAGGAGGAGAAAGAGGAGGAGGGCGAGGTAGGGGAGAAGGAGGAGAAAAGAAAAAAAGCCCTTGCCTGAACATGTGGCCTTTACTGATTTTTATGTAGTCCATGCTCCAACCATGGCTAATTTCCAGCCACCGACCTTGGGAACAGATGCCTCAGACTCTCCCTGTAGAAACAGGATGGATGCACAGTAGGACTCACCTAGAGTCCGTCAACCCTCAGGCCAGGTCCTGTGGCTGTTTGGGTGAACCATCTCTTCCCTTCCACCCAAGCCTTTCTGACACTTGACTATAATTGTTGATCTCGCAGCACTGAGGAGTCACGGAGCAGGTCTTCAGGACAGCGAACACTGTCTAACAAGGTATCTGGCTGGGGGAGGCATTTAACTCCCAGGTAAGGGGCGACTGCTCTCCTCTAGCAAGTGGGAGGGGGTGACTTCTGCCAGCCCAGAGCTCCAAGGAACCTGAGGGTTCAGGCTCTTAGGCTCACCTCCCAGGGTTTCCCATCTCAGGTTCTGGGTCCCACTCCCTTCTTCTCAGGGCCCTCGCTTCCCTGCAGGAGACACACCACAGCTGTGATCCAACCTCCTCTGTTACTGCAACACTCTGACAATCAGGTTCTAGACCTGGTTTTCTTCCTGACCAGCCCTTCAGCTGCAGAAGATGAAGATTTTACAAAATGCTGCCATGGAAGCCTTCTGGTTTTTACACTGTGTTCTAAGCTGATGGTTGGCTGCGCTGAGCCTGTTGTTTTCTTCCTTTAGGTTTCAACAGTAGTTAACAACAACTCAGCAACTCTCTAGACTTAGATGTGCTGGAGCCATTGCATGAGCTGATGCTCCTCCTTCCAGCAGACTCCATCTCAACTCACTGCAGATGAGAATTTTAGAGAACTCATCCATAGCTGAGTGAGATAAGAATCTTAGAGAACCTTTCAGAACTGTCCTTAACACCAACAATGGAGTCTCCAACATTGGGCTGATAAGTGATTCAGTTCCACAATTCCATCCTCAGGGTGTTCGTCCAGGACAACTTCCAGCACCAACTGTCTTAGGTAATTGCTGTTGTTCAGCTGCTATGTCGTTTCTGACTCTTGCGACCCCATGGACTGCAGCACGCCAGGCTCCTCTGTCCTCCACTACCTCCCAGAGTTTGCTCAAATTCACGTCCACTGAGTCGGTGATGCTATCTAACCATCTTATCCTCGGCTGTCCTCTTCTCCTTTGCTTTCAATCTTTCCTACCATCAGGATCCTTGACAGATGGATTTGAGTCTAAATATTTTATTTTTGAGAGGATCCCAGGAAGCACCACAAAGAAGGGCTGCTGCTGCTGAGTAGCTTCAGTCATGTCAGACTCTGTGCGACCCCAAAGATGGCTCCCCCGTCCCTGGGATTCTCCAGGCAAGAACACTGGAGTGGGTTGCCATTGCCTTCTCTGATGAAGAAGGGCAGGGGCCTAATAAAGGGAGTATAATCCAATAGGCGCCCTCTGGATAACACTGGGGCTTAATGGCACTGGGAAATATTCTGGAACATTCCTCAGAGTTATCCACTGTCCTGAGGGATGAGGAAGCTGATGTGTTTATCCACCCACATCTCAGCTATCATTGCTTGAGGGCTGTGTCTGGGGGACATTAACTCCCTGGCAGCCCAAAACAGCCCTCAGCAGAGAAAAATTAGGTACTTACAAAAGTAGCCATAGGTCTTTTGAGGTGAGTGCCAAGGAGATGTGGGCTGGGCATGTCAGTCTCTGCTACAACCTTGCATTGTAGAACTGAGTTAAGAGTCACTTCACCATGGCAGCAGCAGCAATGCCAAAAAGAATTCAGAGTAAAGCCAGCCCAAGTGGGGATGGCACCTGGAAAGTCTTGGAGAAAACGAGACCTCAGTGCTGAGCCACTGATGCCATGATGGTCAGGAACCACAATTCCAGCTGAAGACTGGAACACTGCCCTGCCATGTGGGATTAGTCACCAAGCCAGTTCTTTCGAGACTCTTCACAGAGTGGGGTGAGTCCCTGAGCCAGTTCCCGAGAGACTGTCCATCCGGATGCCGGGAGATGTGGTCCACAGATGCGTTGGTGGTAGTTTAGTTGCGCACTTGTGTCTGACTCTTGTGACCCCATGCACTGTAGCTCTCCAGGCTCCTCTGTCCATGGAATTCTCCAGGCAGGAATACTGGAGTGAGTTGCCTTTTCACCAGGGGATCTTCCCAACCCAAGGATAAAAACAGGTCTCCTGCATTGCAGGCAGATTTTTTACTGACTGAGCTACCAGGGAAGCCCACAGATGGGTTAATCTGACAAATTAACATTGTGCTCGCAGGTAACAACCCATGATCCCAGCAAAAAAGACCCCTGAAGGAGTGAAACTCTCCTTAAATGAGAGTTTCAAGCACAGGCTGTAGGGAAGTGATAGATATACAAGTTGTTGTTTTTGTTTTTTGTAGGGACCTTCACATTATATTGAGAATACTAACAGCAGCTACTTAACATTGCTATGGAGTTCTTGGAGCACTTTCACATATTCATTATTTCAGTTGACTTTCATAAGCCGATGAAGACAAATACGAAGGAGATTTGTCCTCATTTTAGAGATGAGAACACTGAGAGCAGAGAGATTAAGTGACTCACTGCAAGGTCCCGAGGCCGTGTAGTGGTTGGAGAAGAGGCTCAGCCTCCCATCTCTGACTGCCTGTCATCCAGAGCTTGTTCCTAGAGCAGCATTTCTCCCATTAGCTTAAAAGAGCACCTTGGTAGCAGCAACGTGCCAGCATATTCTGAGTATTTAATATCTGTATGTTAAGCAAATGAAGTTTGAAGTCCTTCCAGAAGACTTGTAAACTGATACAGCAGCTTTCATCAACTCCCCTCTCTTTTGTCCCTCCTCCTAGCTATGCCTACACACAACACACACACACACACACACACACACACACACACACACACACTCTTCTCTCACACACACATTCACACACACAAGCACACACACTTCAGTCCTGCAGGCTATACTCCACGCCCCACCCCCAGGTTTATTGAGACCAAGTTGACATATAAAACTGTAAAGTATTTAAAGTGCACATCATGGTGATTTGATATACATACAGATAGGGAAAGTATTCCCCTGTTTAGTTCATTAACACATCCACCACATTTATCTAGAACATTTAAGTTCTACTCTGAGGAAATTTCAATTAAACAAGGCATTTTTGATACTTCTTGGAAAGCCTTGGAGAAACAGAAATCTAAAGATTGAAAAGGAATCAGAGCTAACCTAACATTTATTAGGAGACCCAAACTGCTCTCTGGACGTGTCTCTTCAGTTAGAAGGTGGAATCTTGGCGGAGTCCTGAGTGTTCAGTTCACTTGCCTCTTGGGTCTGTTCTTCCAAGGTCGGAGAAGGCGATGGCACCCCACTCCAGTACTCTCGCCTGGAAAATCCCATGGACGGAGGAGCCTGGTAGGCTGCAGTCCATGGGGTCGCAAAGAGTGGGACACGACTGAGCGACTTCACTTTCACTTTTCCTTTCATGCATTGGAGAAGGAAATGGCAACCCACTCCAGTGTTCTTGCCTGGAGAATCCCAGGGACAGAGTCGGACTCGACTGAAGCGACTTAGCAGCAGCAGCTTCCAAGGTCAGGCCTCCCTTCAGTGCTGTGCAGTGCCCTGTTAGAGCCACAAGAGGGAGCCAGTGGCGTGGAGAGCCCGCCTTAAAAGAGCTGCCTGCGTCGGGAATGACCCTCCAAGAGGCTGGGCTGGACCCAGTAAGAAATCTGAAACGAACGCCCAAGTGGGAGAGGAGGAGACCTTGAGGGGCAGGAAGCAGAACGGAGAGAATGTGAGAATAACCAGAACTTTGGAGTAAAGCGGAGTGGGAGGGTGTTAAAACTGTAATTAATCATATTTCATATTAAAGAAATTCAGGGGAACTTTCATTTTTACTCTGCACTGTTCTCATTGTTTTTCCAGAACAAACATACATTTTCATAATTAACAGCGAATAAACATATATTTAAAACAAATGGGAAAGATAGAATAAACTAAGTCAAATGATGGAAAAATCCTGTAGTTGCTCTGGAGTTCTGGGACAAATCAATGTCGTTTCAGGATTTTTTTTTTTTTTGCTTTGTTACCAGGCACTGCCCCCACATCTCCTTTCCCTTGACTCACTCTCTTATGAATTGTAATTGTCTTCTGAGCAAACTATCTTTAGCCTGAAATTAGTATAAATTAATAGCAGATAGTTTCAGTGTTTTGCAATAATTCTTAACTGAAGCTGTTATCATTTCTACTTCTTTATG
The DNA here is from genome assembly GCF_000754665.1 of Bison bison bison. Lineage (NCBI taxonomy): Eukaryota > Metazoa > Chordata > Mammalia > Artiodactyla > Bovidae > Bison > Bison bison. The sequence goes on along the minus strand of NW_011494614.1, from coordinate 77,319 downwards.
AAGATAAACCCCTAAGTGATTGATGCCATTAATGAGCTATAAATGCAACTGTTAAAACTTCGTTAGAAACTATAGTAAAATTATTTTAGTTGCCTCTCGGAAGCCTCTGTTTAGAGCATTGGTTTTGTGTATCCTGAGAGGTACAGCTATAAAGCAATGGGAATGAATTTAATTAACCATCATGTATCTAACTGACACTTTTCCTGCAAATCACAAGAACCAATATGATTATTACAGGCATCAAAGCACTTGGCTTAGGAAATTGCCCTCTGAGTCCATTTAGAAAACATACCCAAGGAAAAAAAAAATCAATTTATGTCATGCCTCTTTGGGACTCCAAATGTTATTAGCCATCTTAAAACGTGTTTTATTCATTTGAATATAGCCGCAGGTGTCTCAAAGCTCTTCTGGAGATTAATCCGCCCTCAGAGGATGAGGACTCACCACCTCCATTAGCGGCTACAGGAGAAGGGGGGTGGGGCGTAAACAGAATCTGGCCTTGGTGCCGGGGCTGGAGCTCTCTGTTTGATGGGAGAGGAGGCGGAACGCTCAAGTTGTCTTTGAAGAGTGTCCTCTTAGACTCTCCCTGGTACCCACACAACTGACAGGAGCCTGGGATACAGCCTTTTACTCTCCCACCTCCAGAGGTGGGCCCTGAGGCAGTTGAACTTATTCTGTCCCCAAGCTTCCATCATTTATATATCATAAATACATTGAAAGGGCTAATGTCAGAACTAAAAACTAGAACTGGAGGATATCTAGAAGCATCTGTATGGAGGGCTGATGAAAAATTCATTTCTTCGTGAAAATATTATAGGAAGTATTGAATTTATATGAAACTTCCAGATAAAATCTTTGAACATTTTAAGTAAGAGGATTGTTTGCTTCTGTCTACATGTTTTTCTACCTTCCTTCCTTTCTTTCTTTATTTTTGGCCGCCCGTGTTCCCTGCCATAGAAGCTCAGAGTCCTAACTGCTGGACCACCAGGGAAATTCCCTACATAATTTTCTAGGATCAGATTTGTGTTTGCAACAATTCTTCAAGACTTCTTAATAATAACCTCTTTGGAATTCTGACAGTCACCATCAATGACTTTGTCTGCAAAAGAGAGTGATGCAATTTTTAAGACTAGTTTCACAGCCATTCAAAAGTTTACTCCATTTGAAATTATGACAAAAGAGAATCCAACTCTGTTCCTCGTCTTTTGAAATGGAGAATGTTGGCATTTCCTGGATAAGGGGAATGTATTTTTATTTCAGTGAAACATTTTCAAATCAAGTATCTCAAAATAAGAAGCTCTAATGTGGAGAGGTTTTTCCAGTAGTCATATACAGATATAAGAGTTGAACCATATAAAAGGCTGAGTGCCAAAGAATTGATGCTTTTAAATTGTGGTTCTGGAGAAGACTCTTGAGAATCCCTTAGACAGCCAAGAGATCAAACCAATTAATCCTAAAGGTAATCAATCCTGAATATATTCATTGGAAGGACTGATGCTGAAGCTCCAATACTTTGGCCATCCGATTTGAAGAGCCAACTCATTGAAACAGACCCTGATGCTGAGAAAAATTGAAGGCAAAAGGAGAAGAGGGCAGCAGAAGATAAAATGGCTAGATAGCATCACCGACTCAAAGGACATGAACTTGAGCAAACTCTGGGATATAATGGAGGTCAGGGAAACCTGGTGTGCTCCAGTCCATGGGGTCACAAAGAATCAGACACGACTTAGCGACTGAACAACAACAACTTTGTGCAGAGGGAACATGCATGCATGGTTAGAGTCCTTACTTTGAAGCAAGGAGCCAGAAGTATCCCATGGATACAAAGATAGAGATTAGGGAGCTGTGAAGGCAGAAGCCCCTTGCTTCTTGGGTCCCTGGAGAGAGACTCTTCTGGCATCTGCATAAGCTCCTCATCCAGGCAGGCACTGCCACCCTCTATGTGGGGTGGAGCTGCCCACGTGGTAGGGGGAGAGCACCCCCTTCGCCGCTCATCCACAGCTCACCCCTGCACAGCAGCCAATGAGATGGTCACAGTGATGCTCCACACTCTCTGGCCCAGAGGCTTCAGGAAACCAAGGTCTTGGGGCTCACTAGTAAGCACCCCATTACAAACCGCTGTGGGAAAGCTCTCTTCTACTTTAGACTCAAGGAATTTTCTCCACTCATGTCCTGCTCAGCCAATTCGGCAGAGAGAGAAACAAGGATTTTCTGAGCTAAAGCTCCATAGGTACCATGATGCTCTAGGCTGCCTATGCCCCAGGCCTGAACTCTTGGAGCTTACCAGGGTTAGAATAGCCTCAGGAAGATGCTTTGAAGTGAAGTGAAAGTTGCTCAGTCATGTCTGACTCTTTGCCATCTCATGGACTATAGCCCGCCGAATTCCTCTGTCCATGCGATTTCCCAGGCCAAGAATACTGGAGTGGGTTGCCATTTCCTTCTCTAGGGCTATTCCCAACCCAAGGATTGAACTCAGGTCTCCTGCACTGCAGGCATATTCTTTACTGAGCCACCAGAGAAGTCAAGGTTCCTGTCTTCGGCTATCTGTTACTACTGAGATGTGATCAACAACCTCTTTGCTGTTCACAATGGAATATCTAAGAGTTATTTCAGATGTGGTTGAAACAATGGTATTACCAGAATGTGTCCACTCACCCAAGGTGACTGTTTTTGAAGGAACAGTGCTCATTTGGGTATTTTCTCCTGTTGGAATAACCTGCCTCTTCTTATCCTTACACATAGTCTTCTTTTATCCATAGATCAGGGTTCTGCTGCATCTCAGAAAAACTGGGTTAATGCTCAGGTGTGTCAGCATGTAACTGGATTTGTGAATGGGCTTCACCTGCTTTAATCAGTTGTAGCTTTGTACCTCTCATTTGCTTATAGTCTCTCACTAAAGAACAAACGACTCTTTAAACGTAGTGACTTAAAATAACTCACATTTATTATCTTATTATTTCTATGGGGCAGGGATCATGTGGGGCTCAGCTGGTGCCTCTTGCTTTAAAGCCCTCATGTGGTTGCTGTCGAGCTGTCAGCTGGGGGCTGTGGTCTCATCTGAAGGCTTGGTTGGGGGAGAATAAGCTTTTAAACTCATTCACGTTGCTGTTGGAAGAATTTAGTTCCTTGTGGGCCAACTTCCCAGGTGGGTCAGTGGTAAAGAATCTGCCTGCCAGTGCAGGAGACATAGGACATTTAGGTTTGATCCTTGGGTCAGGAAGACCCCTTGGGTAGGAGATGGCAACCATTCCAGTATTCTTGCCTGGAGAATCCCATGAACAGAGGAGCTTGGCAGGCTACAGTCCATAGGGTCAAAAAGAGTTGGATATGCATGGGCTGTTGGACTGAGGACCTTGGTTCCTGGCTGGCTCTTGGCTGAAGCTGCCCCTCAGTTCTTTGCCATGTGAGTCTTTTGTTATGGCAGCTTATACAACAGAGCAGTTGGCTTCTGTCTGAGTGAGCAAGCAAGACAGAGAAAAAGCCCCCAAGATAGAAACCACTAGATTTGAAACTGAGCAGGGCCCTGCAGGAGCTTCTCAGGAGAGATTCCTCTGTGTCCCCACTTACTGCTGATTGGGAAACGCAGTCATGAAATATACTGTGACCTCCTAGGACCTCATGTAGAACAAAGAACAGGCCCTAGTGGTTAATGTTTAGGGAAGCAAAGAATGCTGAAACAAAGATAGGACAGTCAGGCAGGAGAGTAACCATAATTTCAACACCAAATCAGTCACAAGGACTCCCAGTTCTGTTTCAAAAGTAAAAATAAGTCTGACGCACATGCCTAAGTTGTTTTGCAGATACTAAAACCCCCACCAGGTAGAAGTTAACTGAATGCTGAACACCAACGTGTAGCCCTAGACTCGCTGGAGCCAGAAAACTGATAATTGAGATTCTCCAAACATCATCCATCCCACAACCCTCTCCCTCACCCTGTCTTTGAACACCCTTGCCTGAAAGTCATCAGGGAGTTCAATCTTTCAAGCATGAGTGGCCTGCTCCCTTTGCGGGTGCCTGCAATAAATATCAGACTTGTCTTCACCCAAACCCAGCGTCAGTAGATGGGTCTTACTGCATTCTGGGCGAGCAGAACCAGGCTCGACTCAGTGATAGATTTGTGACCCAGTCTTTGGAGGAATTTCTCACTAAATCAGCCATAAACTTAGAAACAGGTCGATAAGTCCAGCCCTCCCTCAAGGGGAGGAGGCCACACAAGCTTGAATAACAGGAGTCAGAGGTCAGTGTTGGTTATCATGGAAGTTACCCACCAGCCTCTGCTTAAGGTCCATACTTAATCCCTTTCTCTGAGGTTCTTCCTGAAGGATGAGCTGGTTTCCCCATTGTTGGAGGACTGGAGCACTCGCTTCTTATTAGTGCCTCTTTTCCCATTCACTCTCCTCTTCATTCAACAAGTATATATTGAGGCTACCATATGCCAAATTTCATGCTACACACTTGGAGGCTGACAGAAAAGAAGCCCCATCTGTATACACAGTTTCTTTCCCTCTGGCCTCTACCTGTGGCCTCTTGCAGTCCTCTCAGAGGCCAGCTGGTGTCCCAGTGCCTTGGGTCGGGGCTCCTCCTGATGCCACCATCCTCCAAGGCACCATGTTCCACCTCCAGCCTGGTCACTCCATCCACCCCTTTTCTGCAGCCAGACTTTGTTTCTCCATCCTGTGCCTTCCCAGGTCAGTACATCCTGCTGGCTCCCTTCTGAGTGGGGGAACCTTTCCAAGCCTCAGTTTCCTCTCGGGGTTACGACTTGCATAGTTAACTAAGATAATACAGGAAAGAACCTAGAACAGACACTGGCAACAGCAAACATTTAAGCTGAGGCCTTCCCAATGTTGTAATTATTTTGCACACCTGTTCAGGCAAGCCACAAAATTAGTCACATCACCACAGAGTCGTGCCTGCATGAGTTTGAGAGTGGGAACATTGATAAAAAAGGTTATGCTCATTTCCTCCAATTTAATCATCACTTTGAAGCTTTTTTCTTAAAAGCACATCTGATCGCATTATGGAAACCTGAACTCTTTTCACTCTTTCTCACTGACACTGCTGCTTTTCTCAGAGGTGCCTGTGTTGTCCGCATCCCATCCCCCAGCCACAGCCCGTATTGGGTGACTCATGTGGTCCCCTGCCGCTGACTCTCACAGAGCCTGGCTGCCTGGCTGGAGCCATCTTCATCCTCTATTGGGGCACCGTTGCCTGCAGGGGCTGCAGGCAGGAGGATTTGGGTCAAGATTTCCCTTGCTAGCTCCCAGGGGCAATCGGTCTATACATGAAAAGAAAACGAAAGTATTAGTTGCTCAGTCGTGTCTGACTCTTTGTGACCCAAAAACTGTAGCCTGCCAGGCTCCTCTGTCCATGAGATTCTCCAGGCAAGAATACTGGAGTGGGTTGTCATTCCCCTCCAGAGATTGAACCTGGGTTTTCTGCATTGCAGGAAGATTCTTTACAGTCTAGCCCACATGGTAAATTGCACACCAGCTGTTAGGAAAACATCACACAGGAGCCAGTGACTATGTTGAAGCTGGGGTCCCCTCACGTGAGTTGTTGGTGAACTTTAAGGCAGGAGGAAGTCCCTGGAAGGAACCTTTGGGTCCTGCCCGCCCTCACCCCCAGGTTCTGGAGGATGTAGCATAGATCACACTTGGCTAAACTTAGATTTCTCCCTGCCTCTGTCAGCGCTGCCTCCAGACAGAAGGCAGGAGTTGCTGTGATGCAGTGAAATTTGCCCTCTCTCTGCACTGCTATCCCAACCGTGTCCCTGGCTGCCCAGATGGAGCAGCCAGAGGTCTGACTCACCTCCTGTGGTAGAAATAAGTGTTTACATTCTCATCTCAGCCCCCTATCTATGGCTTGATGAACAAACAGTTAAGGAAGTTGGAATGGTTATTGCTCACCACAAGCTAAGATTACCACAAGTCAAAGAGGAGGGGAGTACAAGACAGCCTGGGGTGGAGTTTGGAGCATTATCATTAAAACATTGAATTTGGGGGCTTCCCTGGAGGATCAGTGGTAAACAATCCATCTGCCAATGCAGAGGGCATGGGTTGATCCCTGGTCTGGAAAGATCCCACGTGCCATGGAGCAACTAAGCCCATATTCCACAACTACTAAGCCTGTGCCCTAGAGCCCGGGAACTGCAACCGCTGAGCCCATCTGCTGCTACTGAACCCCCCACACTCTAAAACTTGTGCTGTGCAATAAGAAAAGCCACTGCAATGAGCAATGAGCAGTCTATACGCCACAACAAAGAGTAGCTCCCACTCGTTGCAGGGAAAGACTGCACGCAGCAACGAAGACCCAGCACAGCCAAAAATAACTAGCTAAATAAAAATTTTAAAAAAACATAGAGTTTTTCAACCTTCTCATCAGCAGGTGGGTTTAAGGAAGCCTTTCTCCCCCATCTAGCTATAACTGCCGGCTCCTCTCTGATATTTGCCCCTCACCCTTTCAGAATTTTCTTTCTTATCTCCTCACCCCCATCCCCTGCTGTCATTTCTCCCATAAGCTCAGCTCCTCCTCCTAGATTTCCCCTCCTCAGCCTTGGATCTTTCCTCTGAGGCAGGTGCTCTGGTCTCCCTTCTCACACTGACACACCCCTGCTCCCTCCAGTCCCTCTGCTGCAGCTGTGATTGCGGATGGAGAGCAATGGAACCTGGGTTGGAGGTCCCCCACCTTGTGCTGAGCAGGTTGACAGAGCCTCTATGGATGAGATTAATGAGCATTGGGAAGCAGAATGCACAACTGTTTCTTAAAGGGAGTGCCGGGCTGGCTTTACAGCAGGGTAGGTGGTTGTAGGGCTTCTCGGGTGGCGCTCATGGTAAAGAATCTATCTGCCAATCCAAGAGACACAGGAAGCAGGATTCAATCCCTGGGTTGGGAAGATCCCCTAGAGGAGGGTATTGCAACCCACTCTGGTATTCTTGTCTAGAGAATCCCAAGGACAGACTAGGCTATGGTCCATAGGGTCAAAGAGTCAGGCACGACTGAAGCGACTTAGCACGCATGAACTCAGGTGGTTTAGAGCAGTAGGTGATGCTTCAGGTCCCTCCTCATCTCCCACTCCCCTCTGAATCCTGCCTCATGTCTTTTATTACAAGCAGGTGTGTCTCTACCTGAATCTCTGAGGCTTTCTGACAAGTGAGTGGTTGAGTATTAACAGTTAGCAGTTAAGCAATCTCCAGAATATGTAAGGAACTACATCTCAACAGCCAAGAGGTAAACAACCCAATTACAAAATGCAATAAGGAGTCGCATACACATTTCTTTAAAGAATACATACAAATGGCTGATGAACATGGGAAAAGATGCTCAACATCATTAGTCATTGCTGCTGCTGCTGCTAAGGTGCTTCAGTCATGTCCGACTCTGTGCAACCCCGGATGGCAGCCCACCAGGCTCCACCGTCCCTGGGATTCTCCAGGCAAGAACACTGGAGTGGGTTGCCATTGCCTTCTCCAATGCATGAAAGTGAAAAGTGAAAGTGAAGTCGCTTAGTCATGTCTGACTCTTAGCGACCCCATGGACTGCAGCCTACCAGGCTCCTCTGTCCATGAGATTTTCCAGGCAAGAGTATTGGAGTGGGGTGCCATTGCCTTCTCCGTCATTAGCCATTAAGGAAATGCAAATCCAAACTACAGTGAGATACCACTTCACATCTACTAGGATGGTTATATTATTTTTTTTTAAAAAAGGAAAAATAACAAGTGTGGGCAAGTATGTGGAGAAATCGGAACCCTGGTGTATTGCTATTGGGGATATAAAATTGTACAGATGCTATAGAAAACAGTTTGGCAACATAACAAAATCTAAACATACAATTACCATATGGTCTAGCAATTCCATTCCTAAATGTACACCCCAAAGAAGTAAAAAGAGGCACTCAGATCCTTGTGTGCCAATGTTCATAGCAGCACTACTCACAACACCAAAAGGTGGAAACAACCCAGGCGTCCATCAGTGCGTGAATGGACACGCAAAATGTGGCACACCTATACAATGGGGTATTATTAAACCGTAAAATGAACAAAATCCCGATATATGCTACAACATGGATGAGCCTTGGAAACAAGCTACATAAAATGTCAGCCACAAAGGGACAAATACTGTATTTTTGTGTTTGTGCTGTATTTATCATACATGTATTGATACGATTCCATATTAGTAAAATATCTAGAACAGGCAAATTCATAGAGACCGAAAGTAGATTAGAGGTTGGCAGGGGCTTATTGTTTAGGGGTGAGGCTTTATTGTTTAATGGATACAATGTTTCTGCTTGGGTTGATACACAATGATTTGGAAATGAATAGTCGTAACAGTTGCACAACAGTGTGAATGTGATTAATGTCACTGAATTATACACTTAAAAGTATTAAATGGCATGTTTTACGTTACAAATATTTTACCACAATAAAAAATTCAAAACAAAACAAAAAGAGAGCTCCAAAGGGCAGGTGCGTGAACACAGGCTCTAGAGGTGGAAGGGCTGGAGGTTGAAATTTGTGAGCTGCTTCCTAGGAGAGGGACTGTGGGCAAGACTTGACACCTTGGATAAATCCTCCTGAAGTCTCTGTTTTCTCACCAGGAGGCAGGAGAGCGAAGCTTCCAAGAGCACAGGCTGTGGCTGCCCAGGTCCAACTCCCATTTTGACACTTGTGTGACCTTGAATGAGTTACTGAGCCTCCTTGCTCTGTTTTCCCCATTTGTAAATTGGAGACAATATAACTCATCTCACTGGGTTTTTGTTTGGATTGGATAAGTTAATTTGTACCAAGTTTGGGACTTTCCTGGTGACTCAGACAGTAAAGAATCTGCCTGCAATGCAGGAGACCTAGGTTCAATCCCTGTGTTGGGATGATCCCCTGGAGAAGGGAATGGCAACCCACTCCAGTATTCTTTCCTGGAGAATCTCATGGACAGAGGAGCCTGGTGGGCTACAGTCCGTGTGGTTGCAAAGAGTTGGACACAACTGAGCAACTAACACTTTCGCTTTTAAAAAATAGAGACTGGCCAGTAAAGAGTGCTCAATAAATATTAGCTGTAAAATGGAAGTGTGTGTGTGGGGTGGGGGAGGTGGCTGCAGGCATTGGTGGAATTATTTAGAGTTTATAAGCTCAGAGGGTTTTTTTTTTTTTTAGTTAAAATGTAAAATACTAAAAGAAAAAATTTTAATTCATGCTCTCATTATAATAGTTTTATTCTGTCTAAATTTTTAGGTTTTGCAAGTTCCAGATAAGTTTATCAAATCTTAAGTTTTGCTTTTTTTTTTTCCTATCCTGCTGTGCTGGTGCTCTAAGCATTTTTAAAAGCAACCTAAGCAGTATTTCACACTGGCTTTGGGGAGAGTTACTAGAAAAATAATATCTACCTCAAAAGGTGGTTTTGAGGCATAAGTAAGATAAATGTATGTCAAAAACTTCCTTTCACAGCATGTAATGTTATTCAGCCCTCTGAGACCCAATGCCCCCTTTCTATAATAGATATTTATTTACCATCTGTAACAAGCAGAATTATAAGATTCATACCCCTGAGGTACACACCTTCCATAATCTCCTACCCTATGGTATGGTTGGAGAAGGCAATGGCACCCCACTCCAGTACTCTTGCCTGGAAAGTCCCATGGATGGAGGAGCCTGGTAGGCTGCAGTCCATGGTGTCTCGAAGAGTTGGACATGACTGAGCGACTTCCCTTTCACTTTTCACTTTCATGCACTGGGGAAAGAAATGGCAACCCACTCCAGTGTTCTTGCCTGGAGAATCTCAGGGACGGGGGAGCCTGGTGGGCTGCCGTCTATGGGGTCGCACAGAGTTGGACACGACTGAAGCGACTTAGCAGCAGCAGCAGCAGCAGCAGCATGGTATGGGCTGGATGAATGAATATAGTGAGATGCCAGTCCTATGATAAGGGATTACTAATCAACTGAATGCGATTTAATAAAAAAGAAGACAGTCTCAAGTTGGCCTGACCTTTAAAAGAAGGCAAACTATTAGATGCTCTTAAACAAACTGCTACATTGTTAGAGGGTCCGCAGGAGGAGCCACCTGGCAAGAATCTGCGAGAAGCTTCTAGATGCTAAGAGCAATTCTGGTAGTTTGTCGGCGAGGAAATAGGGACCCCAGTCCTACAACCACAACGAGGCTTCCCTGATGGCTCGGATGGTAAAGAATCTACCTGCCATGCAGAAGACCTGGGTTCAATCCCTGGGTTGGGAAGATCCCCTGGAGGAGGGCAACCCACTGCAGTATTCTTGCCTGGAAAATCCCCATGGACAGAGGAGCCTGGTGGGCTACAGTCCCTGGGGTCACAAAGAGTCAGACACAACTGAGCAACTAAGCACAGTCTTAAAACCACAGGGAACTGAATTTTGCCAACAACCCAAGTGATCTTAGAATGGATCTTGCCCTAGTTGACTCTCTGGATGAGAACACAGCCAGCAAACACCTTTCTTTATTTCAGTCTTTCGAGGTCCTGAGCAAAGGATCCCACTGAAGGTGTGCTGGACCTCTGCCCATGGAAACTGGAGTGAATAAATTTGTGTGGTGTTCAGCCAATAACTTTGTGTTAGTTTGTTAGGCTGCAATAGTACCCCCTTTTCCAACTTGAAATAAAATTCATAGATAATACAGTCTACTTACAATTTTAAAATTTCAATGAAAGTTACTAACTATATTACTAGGAGAAGTAAAGGGAAGGTAATTTCTAAGAGGAGAATAACATGTATATTTAACAAGTGAAAAACCAAACACAATCACATTGGAAGACATGAAAGAACCAGATGTTTGCACTTGTGCATAAAACCATCAAGAATGTCACAGGTACAAATGCAGACTGGCCTGGTGTTCAACACTGCTTGTGATTTTTCCAAAGTAGTGAACATTCCTGGTGAAATTATGTACAAAACAAAGTATATCCTTCTAGCCATTTGTACTTTAGTTACATCCCGCCAGATCTCAGTGTTTATTAAAACTTTGTAAAAAAAAGGAGTGTGATCAAGTTAGGTTGTATGCATGTATAAGTATAAACAGGGGCTTCCGTGGTGGCTCAGTGGTAAAGAACCTGCCTGCCCATGCAGGAGACTAGGGTTCGATCCCTGGGTGGGGAAGATCTCCTGAAGAAGGAAATGGCAACCCACTCCAGTATTCTTGCCTAGGAAATCCCATAGCCAGAGGAATCTGGTGGGCTACAGTCCATGGGGTCAACAAAGAGTCGGACGTGACTTAGCAACTAAACAACAACTATAAACAAATTTCTCATTCACACGACTGTCCAGTGGGACATTTACAAACCATCCAGGATGCAGGAGAATACTTCTTGTTTGGAACTGGAGCCTATCCACTAAAAAAGCCAGGAGTTCTGTTCCTCCATCATGCATGCAGGCATGCTCAGTCGAGTCAGACTCTCTGTCTCCTGTGTCTCCTGCATTAGCAGGAAGGTTCTTTACCACTGAGCCACCAGGGAAGCCCTTCCTCCATCATAGGTAAAATACCAAACTCCCTCGCAAATTTCCACACAGACTCCCAGCGGAGGTGCTGCTACAGGCTGTACTGTAGCTCCAAGTGCTATTATTATCTTGTGGTACATCTACCCCCCACCCCATGCTCTCCCGGATTTGTCTTTTATGCTTGTCAGGCACATTGCTAAACATTGAAAAAACTTCGGGTACAGGATTTTTTTGCTTTTTTGGCAAAATGACAATGTTAAAATTAAAAATACACCCCCCACCAACCAGTGGTGATGGCCAAGAAACAAGCCACTGCAGTGGGCCCCTTGCCTTGCACGTGGGCAGCTCCCTGGGAGAGACATGTGTGGAGGCAGAATTGAGAGCCCCGGTGGGGATGTGCCAGGAAGCAAGCGCATGCACTTGGATTTCAGTAAGTGCCAGGATTGTTGGCCACAAGGTGTCTCTGACTAGCTCAAGAAATGCAGGGCTTAGCTCGCAGGGGTCACCGGGGCTCATTTCTGCTGCCCTCAAGGGTGACCTGGTGAAGTGCAGGGTGCTTCTCGGCCTAAAAGCAAAAGGCACTGGGACAGAACGCCGCCATCCAAGCAGAGGACCTGCGACACGTGACTGTCCCCACCCCCTGCAGGCGCTGCATGTGGAGACAGTCCTCACCTCAAGGAGGGGGCCAGAGCATCCAGGGAGGAAAATTCTTGGCTCCCCCTAAGCACCGCAAAACAGCGTCAACTGGATCTTTCTGTGAGAGACTCTGGAAAGAAGGATGCTAAAGGTCGTCTGCCTCTGAGCCTCCCAGCCCGGCGACCGCAGTGCTGTGCAGAGGGTTTCCTCCTGGGAATCCCAGTTGCCGAGGGCCTCCGCAAGGAGACTGAGAATAGCATAGTTCTCCAGCAAAACCAGAGGCTCCCGTGGTGCGTCAGGGCCTCAGCATCCTGAACTGGGTTTTAACAAGATGCTAGAGGAAAACAGTGCAGGAACCCCCACTGTGTTGCCAGTACTGCCAGAATGAGTCACCCCCTCCCCCAGAACTTCTTCTGGGTGCTGGACTTCAGTGTTAGTGCCTGGCCAAGAGAATCCAAGGGATAATGCTGCTTCCAGACTCAGTTCTGGTGTGGACTTGTTCTGGAAAGTGTGCAGTATATTTGATTCCCGTGTTGGTTCCCATTCCTCATGAATCATCCCCTCATTTCTAGACCCGTTCTTTTATAGTCTGCTGCTGCTGCTGCTAAGTCGCTTCAGTCGTGTCCGACTCTGTGCGACCCCATAGACGGTGGCCCAGCAGGCTTCCCCGTCCCTATGATTCTCCAGGCAAGAACACTGGAGTGGGTTGCCATTTCCTTCTCCAATGCATGAAAGGGAAAAGGGAAAGTGAAGTCACTCTGTCGTGTCCGACTCTTCGCGACCCCATGGTCTGCAGCCTACCAGGCTCCTCCGTCCATGGGATTTTCCAGGCAAGAGTACTGGAGTGGGGTGCCATTGCCTTCTCCCTTTTGTAGTCTACCTACAAGCAAACTCCTCTGTTTCAAGTCAGGAATGGGAAGGGCCCCATTTCATTAAATTCGCTGGTCAGACATAGGCTGACCTTGTGATATTTTTTTGCTCACACATAAAAAGCACCTTGTTGAAACTTCATTGGTCAGGACTTTGATGGCTGAGTGACAACATTTTCCCCCGAAGCAGTGATGTCTACTCCCTTCGCACCACTGAGGAAAGGGCTCCTGTCTAAATGTGGACCTCAAGAAAGGAGCACAGAGTAAGACAGGGATTCTCAGCTCTAAGACTGGTCCCACGGTGTGAAAATGCCTGGTTACATCTCCTTCCTAGAGCCAAACCTGGTACTCAGGGGGACTGTGGACCTCAATTACAAAATACATACTTCACATTTCAACCTCTTTAAAACTGGATGTGTCATACCTCTCAACTTTCTGACACTGGGCAATTTATTTTTTCTCATAGTACACAAAACAATGCAGTGTCTTAACATTCATGGTCTTGTGAATTCTATGAAATACATCAAATAGACAAGGCAGCCATGGAGAGAACCTTTACTGAAATTCTAATCAGCAGAAATGCACTGCACAGCCGAAGGAATCTCAGGTGGCACCTTTCAGTGGGGTTATCAGATTACAAACGACATGCAAATAGTAAAGTATTTCCAGAGTCAAAGGATACTGTCTTAGCACAGACTGCCGTAGCAGAATACTACAGACTGGTGGCTTATATGACAGATATTTATTTCGCACAGTTGTGGAGGCTGTGATGTTCAGGTTCAAGGTGCTGGCAGATTTGATTCTTGGTGAGGACTCCATTGCAAACAGCCACCTTCTCCCTATGTGCTCACTTGGTAGTAAGGGTGGGAAGAAGAGAGACAGAGACAGAGAGACACACACACAGAGGGCTCTCTGCTGCTAAGTCGCTTCAGTCATGTCCGACTCTGTGCGACCCCATAGATGGCAGCCCACCAGGCTCCCCCGTCCCTGGGATTCTCCAGGCAAGAACACTGGAGTGGGTTGCCATTTCCTTCTCCAATGCATGAAAGGGAAAAGGGAAAGTGAAGTCACTCTGTCGTGTCCGACTCTTCGCGACCCCATGGTCTGCAGCCTACCAGGCTCCTCTGTCCATGGGATTTTCCAGGCAAGAGTACTGGAGTGGGGTGCCATTGCCTTCTCCGAGAGGGCTCTCTGGTCTCTTCTTAAAAGGGCTGCAATCTCACCATGAGGATTCCACCATCATGACCTCATCTAAACTTCATTACTTCCTACCTTAGTCTGTTCCAGCTGCTATAAGAAAAATACCATAGACTGGGTGGCCCATAAATAATGGAAGTTTACTGCTCACAGTTCTGGAAGCTGGAAGAACAACATCAGTGTGCCAGCATGATCAAGTTCTGGGGAGAGCCTTTTTTCCCGGCTACAGACTGCTGATTTACTTCTATTCCTACAAGGTGGAAAAGCACAAAGGAGCTTTCTTCAGCCTCCTTGGGCATGAATCACATTCATGAGGGCTCTGCCTTTATGACCTAATCACTTCTCCAAAGTCCCACCTCCTAATATTATCAGATTGAGCATTAGTATTTTAGCATATGAATTTTGGGGGGGACACAAACATTCAGACTATAGCACCTCCCAGAGGCTTCATCCCTAAATATCATCACACTGGGGTTAGGGCTTTGGTGTATGAATTGGGGCAGCATACAATTTAGTCTAAAGCAAATACTATTGTTGGTGAGATACATGACCATTTGGATGAACATTTTCCCAAGTCATTCCTGTTGTTGTTCAGTCGCTTAGTCATGTCCAACTCTTTATGACCCCATGGATGCAGCAGGCGAGGCTTCTCTGTCCTTCACCATCTCCAGGAGTTTGCTCAGATGCATGTCCATTGAGTCGGTGATGCCATCCAACCATCTCATCCTCTGTCGCCTGCTTTTGCCTTTAATCTTTCCCAGTCATCAGGGTCTTTTCCAATGAGTCTGCTTTTCACATCAGGTAGCCAAAGTATTGGACCCATTCCTGGTCGAACATAACACATACAATGTAGTGACTCATATCTGTGTTAGGCTGAGGGTTATTTTTGACATGCGACAAAACACACAGCCTTGGCCCTTTCCTGGTCAATGATTTTCTATCCATAGTTTTAACAAAGGTAACATAAAGTTGCTTATTCAAAGAAAGGAAGGAACAACTTATATCCTGCATGCAAAATAATTCCCACTGAATGGCATCAGCCATTTGGAATTTAACAAAACAAAGGAAGTTTTCATTTAGGTTCAAAGAATCAATGGCATACATACAAGATGAGGGAGCAGTGGGATTACTCCTTAAGGAGGAAGGTTTTCTTGAACAAGTTTGATGGGAAGCAAGAATGTGATAGAGTTATGAAAATGAGTAGCAAAATGAATTGCTGTTAGAAAGTGTCCTGTCCTGACCTTAAAATAGAATGGTTCTGTGGGCTCTAGATGCACATTAATATAAAGCGGAGTTTCTCAACTTCAGCACAATTGACACATTGGGTTAGATAATTTTTTGTGGTGGAGGCTCTTCTGTGCACTGGAGGATGTCAAGTTCCATCCCTGGCCTCTACCCACTAGATACGCATGGCAACCATATACCCTTCTGAATCCTCTCCAGGTCCTGGCTATCAAAAATGCCTCCAGACTTGGCCAAATGTCCTCTGAGAGGCAAGATCACCCTCAGTTGAGAACCACTGATATAAAGTATTGCTTTCAATTTTTGGAATCACAATTTAAGAGAGTAACAGCCCCACTAGAAAAATATCCCCTGAGAAGGGCAATGATTACATTAATGCATTTATAAGAAATGCACAGCTTACAGAGCACAAGTTGAGAAGGAGCATTTGTAAGTTAAGTCCTTGGGCCTCAAGAGTCCATTAAATAGTCCTCATTCAATATGGGGTCCTTAATAATCCTCAATTATTTGAAGAGTTCTTGATTAAAGATGGAATAGACCAAGGACATGGGGGGTTGAAGGAAGGCAGATTTCAGAATGCAATGAAAGCTTTTCTTTTAGTTGCTCTTAAAAAAAGATCAGATATTACATTAGTGTACAGAGTACAAAGTCAGAGCTTCTCCCCAATTCAATCCCTAGTGATAGTCACAAGTAATGGTCTGGGGATATTTCCCAGACCCCCCCACCCCCAGATAAAATGGATTAAAGTCAGAATGAACATGAATTTCCTCTTCGCCTGGCTTCCTAGAGTACATGAAATGGCCAATCAAATGCTTCCCTCCTGTTTCACTCCCTCCTCCTCCCACTTTGTCGAGTCTTTCTGTTGCACTGGTCCAAGACTTCAGATTTTTTTTTTAATTGTGAAAATTTTCTAACCACCACAAAAAAAAAGAAGAGAGAAAATAATTAAAAACAAAAAAAACCCACCCATGTTCCCATCATCCAGATTTTTTCCTTTTTTTAAATTAATAAATGTATTTTAATTGGAGAATAATTACTTTACAATATTGTGATGGTTTTTAACCGTACATCAACCTGAATTGGCCACAGGTGTACACGTGTCCCCGTAAATATTTTTTCAAAGTATTGATTGAATTTGTTACCATATTGCTTCTGTTTTATGTTTTGGTTTTTTGGCCACGAGGCATGTGGGATCTCAGTTCCCCAACCAGGGATCAAGCCTGCACCCCTCACGTTGGGAGGTGAAGGCTTAACCACTGGACCACCAGGGAAGTCCATCATCCAGATTTAACAATCGTCAAGATGATGCTACATTTATTTCCTTTACAATTTTTCTTTTCTGAAGAACTTTAAAAGAGTTCTCAGACATCATGTAATTTCACTCCCACATACTTCAGTGTGTTTCTTAAAAACATACATAATTCCCAAACTTTTAAACTGTAAAATCAGAGGATGGATAGGAGGCTGGAGCTGGGGTGGGGGGAAAAAACCTGGAGGAGAAGGAAAAGAAGTAGAAGGTACATCCGTTAAATGTGTTAGTTTATCTTATGAAGAAAATGGAACACATAATTTTCACTTAATATAGTAGACATTTTAGAAAGAGTATTTTTCCAAAGATTCCCTCACAATGTTCCAGGCTCTCAGTCCTTCACCTGAGCTACCTTGTTTAAATTCACAGTAACTTTAGGCTAGAAGTGCTACAATTATCCCTGTGTTACAGATGGGGGCTTAAATCTCTTGTCCAAGGTCACTGCTTTTGGGGGCAGAGGCAGGTCTTGAACCCAAGTCTGCCTATTTCCAAAGTGTGACTGTCAGCCACTCCTCCCCAGTAACTGTGCCAGGAGGCTGTGGAACCCAGCCATGGGGGAATGCCCATCTGACATGCATGGAGAGTTCTATGGCTCTGTGCTGTCAGAAATGCCACCCTACAAGTGTGCGGTCCTTTCTCAGAGGTTCCTGTCTTTATAAATTCCTATAAAAATGAACACTCTTCCTGGGAAAGCAGAACCAGTAAGATAAATTCACTGCTCATGAAACATGACTAGCTGGAAGGGAATTGATTTAGTCTGTTCAGGCTGCTATAACAAGTTGCCATATATCAGGTGGCTTATAAACAGCAGAAATTTATTTCTGACAATTTTGGCAACTAAAAGTCCAAGATCAAGATGTCAATGCATGGAGTTCTGGTGAGAGCCCTAATCCAGTTGCAGTTGGCTCACTTCCTGTTGTATCTTCACATGGTGGAGAGAGAGCAAGCTGGCACTCTGGGGCCTCTTTTATAAAGGCACTAATTCCACTCATGAAGGCTCCACCCTCATGACCTAAGCACCTTCCAAAGTCTTCATCTTCTAACACCTTCATAGTAGGGGTTAAGAGTTCAACATATGAATTCAGGGGAGGAGCCCAAACATTCAATCCTTAGCAGGAATGAAGTGATTAGGAGCAGGAACTCTAGACTCAGACACACCTGGTCTCAAATCCTGCCATTGTCCTTATGAGCTCTGACCTTGGGCAAATTGCTTAACTTCTCCAGGTCTCAGTTTTCTCTTTGGTAAAGTAGCAGTTATTACATGACTATAACAGATGGAGGCAGACAGAGGATGAGGGAAGCCTAATATGAGGGGGAATAATATGGAAAGGCAAGCTTCCCAGGTGGTACAAATGCTAAAGTATCCACCTGTCAGAGCAGGAGATACAAGTAGGTTCAATCTCTGGGTGGAGAAGATACCCTGGAGAAGGAAATGGCAACTCACTTCAATATTCTTGCCTGGAAAATTTCATGGACAGAGGAGCCTGGCGGGCTATAGTCCATGGAGTCGCAAGAGTCAGACATGACTGAGCAAGCACCCAGTAGACACTTGAACACCATCAAAAATAAGGTTCACCTGTTGGGTTGGTGGTGTTGGCCTTTTGTTTCATACTGGACGATTTCAGTCTATACCCAAAAAAGTCTTTGTCATAGTTTCTAAACAGTGTCCTTGCCATTGATGTCACCGCTTTGGGCTAGACTTTGCGGGGGAAAGCACTTGTTGACATGGAGGGTGGGCCTAGTGGGATGGCACATGGAAGCCAGAACCATCTATTGACAGAACATCATGATCATGCAGGCTCGTAAAGGGTCAAGGATGTTCTCTGCTCTCCTCATCATTATTCAATACTGTAAATATAGCCAGGCTTCCTACATTGCATGTAAGCTTGGCCAACTGCAAAGATGGGACTTTGATGCTGAAACGAGGACCACCCAGGACAAACTGGGTGAGTTGGTCATCCTCCTGGTACATCTCCAGGTGATCTTCACGAAGCTGCCCTTTTGTGTAGGGCACAGTTTGCATAACTGTGTACTAGTTCTGAAAAGTGTTATTTAAAAAAAAAATTCTGCTTAGAGTTAAAATCAGTGGGACTTCCCTCATGGTCCAGTGGTTAGTACTCTACATCCCCAATGCAAGGGGCATGGGGTCCATCCCTGGTCAGAGGACTAAGATCCCATATGCTGAGGGTGCAGCCAAAAAAAAAGGTTAAAATTATTGTGGACAGTTTGTATTCTCAATGGTTAACTGAAAATGCCTCTACAAATTAGAAAAGGCCAGACAAATAAATAACAAAGTTATTTGGGCTCTATTTGGAGAAAAGGTCAATCTTTTTTGGCTCTAAAAATAAATAAAATTACTTAGTCTCCATTTGAACAAGGAGGCAAATTTTTCCTTCCTTAGCCATTTATTCCCTTAACAGTTTTATTCCTTCAACATTTTCACACATATGGAAAAGGTGAACAAGTAAAAACACAACCACATACACTCCATCTAGTTTTTAACAATTGTTAGCATATTGCCATATATATACACTCTCGCCTCTCTTTTTGTCTCTTTCTAGGTATGTACATGTGATATATTTGAGTTCTTTCTTTCTATGCATGTGTACTGAAAATATTCATGTATTTTTAATTTTTATTGATTTGAAGATAAGTTGCAAATATCATGACATTGCACCCCTTAATACTTCATCTCACATCTCGTGTCATAAATTGCACTTAAGAAAATTAACAATTCCATACAATCTTTAATCTCAGTGTTCCCCAGTTTTATCCAAATTGGTGCTTTAGAAAATGACATTATTATCATTCATTAATAGATTTAATTTCTGCCTATTTTCTTTAAGTCTCTATCTTGTAGAATGCTGTTCCTCATAACAACACCAGAAGTAAGTGTTAATAAGACAAAGCTGAGTTGATTGCTTGCTGTGATAAGGGAGAATGATACCTGGACAGAGCCTAATGGTGTCTCTGGAGAAGGAAGGGCAGTTGGGATATTCACTGAGTGTCTGAAGTCTGGTTTAAGGTGGATCTTTCCTTGGAGGATTAGAGGATGGGGTGCCTGGGTAGGATTGAGTAAGGATCAAGACATAATAATTTAAGATTCATGATTTCAGGACATCTCCAAGGTCTAACATTCTGTGAGCCATTGTGCCACATTTTCTTATTCAAAAGCACAAAGCAGTGTCTCCTGGGGATGCTGAAAAACTTACCAGTCCCCTGATCACACCACCAAATCTGCAGAGTCTCAGCAGTTTCTCTGAACTCCTGACATCTAAGATGCTTCTGACATCTAAGGCTTCAGCTGGGGATGCTGAAGGTCACCAGGTTTTTTTTTCACCCCATCAAACTTAAATTTTAGCTTGGGAGCCAGTGACTGAGGGAATGCCATTCCACGGCTGGTACAGAATATGGAGGAAAGGGACTCAGTAAGTCCCACACCCAAGATCAGAAGTTTAACATTTAAAAAGGAATTTGTAGCAAAATCAATATAAAAATCAATATTTCTCTGCACTAGCAATGAGCATCTGAAAATGAAATTAAGAAAGCAATTCTATTGAAGCAAAAAAGAAGCAGACTCACAAATGCAGAGACAAACTAGTGGTTACCAGTGGGGAGAGGGCAAAGGTAAGGGGCAAGATAGGGGTAGGGGAACAAAAGGTATAAACTATTGGATATATAATAAGCTACAAGGATATATTGTACAACATGAGGAATACAGCCAATATTTTATAGTAAATACAAATGGAGTATACACTTGAAAATTGTGTACACTTGTAACTTGTACATCAACTATACTTCAATGAAAGAACAAAACAATTCCATTAATAATAGCATCAAAAAATGAAAGAAAAAGTGATGTCATTCTTCAAAATAATTAAACATAGAATTATCATATGATCCAGCAATTCATCTTCAAGGTATGTACCCAAAAGAATTGAGAATAGAAACTCTAACAGATATTCACATACCCATGTTCATAGCATCATTACTCACCATAACCAAAAGTTGGAAGTACCCCAAGTGTCCATTGATGGATGAATGGATGAGCAAAATGTGGTATTTTTTGCAATAGAATATTATTTGGCAAATGAAGTACTGATATAGTCAACAGTATGGATGAACCTTGAAAACATAAGTGAAAGAAGTCAGACACAAAAGGCTATACATTATATAATTCTATTTATATGAAATGTGGAGAATTGACAGATTCATAGAGACTGAAAAAGGATTAGGGTTGCCAGAGCATTGGAGCAGCAAAAAAGTAGGGTGTGAGTGCTAGTGGTGTGGGGCTTCTTTTTCAGGTGATGAACTGTTCTAGAATTAGATTGTAGTGATGGTTTCCGAGTCCTGTGTATACACTAAAATCCTTTGAAATGTACACTTTAAAATGATGATTTTTATTGTATATGAATCATATCCTATTTTTTTTGAAAAAGGGAAACTTAGAACAATCATGCAGATCCTGTTTCCCACATGACTAGTGGATTGAAGGGAAGTGATGTGAGCTCTCAGGATTTATCCTCCTTGAACACAACCTTATCTGTAGAGGAGATGTCCAAAACATCATCCTTAAAATTGCTATCTCTGGATTGGGATTGGCCATCGAAAAAGACCATCACACCAAAGCTGTGATTTCTTAGAATAAATTTGAAATTGCTGGAAAAGGTACTTGATTGGGGCATCCTGCGTTACATACCCAGCCCTTGAGCCAAACAAACAACTGAGGGGCAGGGGATAGTTAGGGATAAAAGGAGGAACTTCTAGGCCCCATGCCTGGACCAGTCAACTGTGGGCAGGGGTCACCAGGTACAATTATCTCTGTTTGGATTGCACACAGGCAGAGGCAGAGGAGGCTCAGGCCTAAAGTGCAGGTCCCTACCAGACAAAATTAGGGCCTGTGCACTACATGAGCAGTTAGCCTGTCATCTCTAAGTCCTGTGTAGATGTTAGTATCAGAAGCTTTAGGATGAAAAGATATTGCCTTTCTAGATGTTGGAGATAACCAGGGAGTTGACCTAAGCCTGGCCTACCTCTAGCCATACAGATCTGCCCTCCCTTCCTCCAGAGAGAAAGAAAATACTTTCTCTCTCTCAACTCTGCCAGGGTGGAAGAGAGAAGAGGAGAAGGACTAACCCCTTTACTAGTCCCCTGGATCCCATCCACCAGCTCTGAACTAAGAGGAATTGTGGGCTTTTTAGTTGCTCTGAGTAAAACTGGTTTCAGTTAGTGAGAAAGAAGAGAAGAATGAAGATTGGAGAAGCAACTGACAGCCTCTGCCAAACCATTCAAACCATCTTATGATCTTTTTTTTTTTTTTTCATCTTATGATCTTAATGGAAGGATAGGGTTAGGGAGTCCCGAGGGGATGGAGGGCAGGGAGGGCAGGAAGTACAGTCAGGCCCTTTTGTGGGGGAAGGGGCAGCCAATGCCTGTAGACAATTGGGAACCCAGGTGGCCACTCTGGGGGTCTCTCTCTGGGGCTCTATGGTTTTTAGTTGGTTCTTTAATGGCATCCCACTCCAGTACACTTGCCTGGAAAATCCCATGGACAGAGGAGCCTGGAAGGCTGCAGTCCATGGGGTCATTGAGGGTCGGACACGACTGAGCGACTTCACTTTCACTTTTCACTTTCATGCATTGGAGAAGGAAATGGCAACCCACTCCAGTGTTCTTGCCTGGAGAATCCCAGGGATGGGGGAGCCTCGTGGGCTGCCGTCTATGGGGTTGCACAGAGTCGGACACGACTGAAGTGACTTAGCAATAGCAATTACTCCACATAATTACCTCTTACTTTTTTTTCCTCTCCCATCTGGCTCTCTGTGTCTGTGTACACAAAGCAGAAGATGGTCACTCCCTAGATCCTGAGTTCCCATGTCCTTTGCTGGAGGAGACTTACGGGGATCACTGGGCTTTCTCTGACTGCTGCTGCTGCTAAGTCACTTCAGTCGTGTCCAACTCTGTGTGACCCCATAGATGGCAGCCACCAGGCTCCCCCATCCCTGGGATTCTCCAGGCAAGAACACTGGAGTGGGTTGCCATTTCCTTCTCCAATGCATGAAAGTGAAAAGTGAAAATGAAGTCGCTCAGTCTTGTCCAACTCTTAGCAACTCCATGGACTGCAGCCTACCAGACTCCTCCATCCATGGGATTTTCGAGGCAAAGTACTAGAGTGGGGTGCCTTTGCCTTTCTCTGACTACTCACCTCCAACTTTCCAGGAAAGAGAATCTGATCATCTCCCTTTGCTCATGGCTTATTCCTGGTTCAATTATCTGTGGTCAAAGGGCCACTCAGTTCAAATATGTCTGCTAGATCCGTGTGTGTATGTGTGGGTGGATGGGTGGGTGTTGGGGTTAGGAGAGTAATTCTCAAAAGAGTGCTTCTCAGCCAGAATAAGGGCTCTCTCCAGTAAGTAGCCATAATGTAGTAAAATGAACTTCCATTAATAAAAATACAGATAATCAGAAAGTTCAAATTTAAAAGCATTTCCCCCCCCCCCCAAAAAAAATAAAAGCATTTCCCTGGGACTTCCCTGGCAGTTGAGTGGTTAAGGCTTCACCTTCCAATGCAGGAGGTGTGGGTTCAATCCCTGGTTAGGGACCTGGGATCCCACCATGCCTCTTGGCCAGAAAACCAAAACATAAAACAGAAGCTCTATTGTAATAAATTCAATAAAGATTTAAAACGGCCCACATCAAAAAATATATATATTTAAAAAAAAGTATCTCCTTGATCATATGAAATCGCTGAGGCCCTGCCAGACCCTGAAATACCATCTGAAATACCACATCAAGAGAAAGGTAGGTTAGATCCTATATCGTTTTTAAGTTAAGGGCTTTGCATCATCTTGGAGTCTTTACAAAAATCTGTCATTTATGTCTGAGCTGGGTGGGGATGCCCCACTAACCAGAATATCCCATTCTCTGGCCTGCCAAATAAATAGGGGTTTACTGTCTTCCCTGGAGTCTGGAATGGATTCAGCCAAATAGGCTCCACATTTCCATGACTTTTAAGATGCTGACTATCAGCCAGTTCCACCCACCAAGTGTAATTGTTGACAGCTGTGTCTTGAAAAGAGTTTCTTTTGTTGCCCATCCAGCTGAGTGAGCTGAATTGCTTCATTAACATTTAGGCCATGTTACACGTTCAAGTGCTTGTGAGGTATTTGGATTTCAGATGAAGTTAGTTCTTTTTTCCTTTTTTTTAAAAAAATCTGGTTTCCAACATGACAAGCCTCCATTTTTGTAATAAGTTTTTTTGTGTTTATGGGTGCTATTGAAAGCCGATTTGCATCTTTGTTCATTTGTCATGCAAAATCATACAGAAATGATTGTTATGGGTTGACCTAGTTATTAAGGGCTTTTATATTTGGGAAGAGCAAATTGCAAATCATTCTTTGGAGAAGCAATGGCTGTTGGTGTTTCACCACCCAAGATGATGTCAGTTTCAAAGGGTGCTTGGCAAGGGGGAGAAGAAACTCCCCTGCAAAATTCATAGGCTTCCTTAAGCCATCCCAAATGAAAGCACATATGAATTTAACCAAAAAACAAAACCCAACAACACAAAAAAACAACCAAACAAATAAAAAAATCAAACAAACAAATAATGAATTTGCTATGAAAATTCAGCTTCAAGACAAATCCCCTCACCTACACTTTAAAGGAAATTTATGCTCTAAACCAGCAGTTCCAATCTTTTTGGCGCCAGGGATGGGTTTCATGGAAGTCAATTTTTCCACAGACCTGGGGTATGGGGGTATGGTTTCAGGATGACTCAAGTGCATTACATTTGTTGTGCACTTTATTTCCATTATTATTACATCAGCTCCACCTCGGATCATCAGGCATTAGATCCTGGAAGTTGGGGATCCCTGCCTGCTTTGAACCATTTCTCTGTAGGAGTTCGGGGGCTGTAGTAGTAAGCAGCCCCTTCTCAGTCTGAGGCTCTAGGACCAGAAGAATTCCTTGTGGCATACACTAAGTGCTTATCCAATATCTATTTTCCTTGTTAACCTCAGTCATTATGAAGGTAACAATGTGCTGTGTTAAAAGTACACACCTCCTCAGACTCCCTTGCAGCTAGAGGTGGCCCATGGGGTCCTAATCTTGCCAATGAAATGTAACAGGAAATCATTAAATGAGACCTCCAGAAAAACAACTCAGAAGAAGCAGGGTTGCCTGCCAATCGCCTAGGCCTTTGTTCCCTTATTGGTTGTTACTGTCTCGGGACACGGGTGCAGTGGCACCAGAGGTGGCTGCAGAGGCAGTGATCACCTGGTGTGGAGCCGGAAGATAAGAGGAGCCCAGGTCTCTGCTGTGAGCCCAGAGAAGCTGTGCCATTCTAGGAGGTCTAGCTCTGGACTTCTCTTCTATGTTATTTACAACCAAACATAGTCTTAATTAAACCCTCCAGACGGGCACAGAGAGGGTTTTTGCTTTTTGAGTAGGACCTATTCTGGTTATCTATTATTGTACAACAAGTTATTCTAAAACATATGTGACAACTATGTTATTATCTCTCTTATCCCATGGACTGCAGCCCACCAGGCTCCTCTGTCCATGGGATCTCCCAAGCAAGAATACTGGCGTAGTTGTCATTTCCTTCTGTAGGGTTATCTCTCTTACTCAGCCAATGTTGGCTGGGCAATATTTCTGCTCCCTGTGGCACTGGTTGAGATCACTGGGTGGTACTCCGCTGGTGGATGGGATGGTCTGGAAGGTCCAAGACAGCTTCACCCAAATGTCTGGTGCTTTGACAGAGTAGCTTGTAAAGTAGGGTTCAATGGGATCTCTCAACTGAGTCACTTATGTACTTTCTCCAATGTGATGGTCTCACGTTGGTCAGATATTCTATGGTGGTTCAGGGCACCCAGAAAGAAAAAGCTCCAAACAGATAGTTCCAGTTTCTCAAATCTGGACCTGGAAATAAATACAGCATCACTTACAATGTATTATGTTGGTCAAAGTAGTTGCGGAACTAACTGGATTCTGGAGCAAGGGGACTTAGACCTACCTTCTGATTAGAATATTGTCAAAGAATGTGTGACCATTTTTAATTTGCCAAAGGGCAATGAGCTACAAGGTTACTTTGACAAAGTTTGATCATAGACCTAGAATAGGCAGGTATACCTCTGAAAGTAGGCCTGGTATTCATTCCCTTATTGGATTTACAAGAGGAGCTAGAGGACATATTCTAAAACATATGGTTGTGTTTGTGAGAATGTTTCTGGAAGACACTAGCATTTGACTGGTGGACTGAGTAAAGAAGATCACCCTCATCAATGAAGATGAGCATCATTCAATCCATTGAGGACCTAAACAGAACAAAAAAGATGGAGGAAGGGTAAATTTGCTCTCTCTGCTTGAGCTGGGATGTTCAGCCTCTGTTCTTGAATGTGCCCCTGGTCCTGGGGCTTGCAGCCTTGGACCAGGACTTACACCATTGGCTCCCTTGGTTCTTAAGTCTTCAGATTTAAACCAGAACTACACCACCAGCCTTCCTGGGCCTCCAGTTGTACACAGCGGATTGTGGGATTTCTCAGTCTTCAATCATGTGAGCCAATCCCTCATAATACATTTCTTTCCATGTATCTCTATATATCTTATTGATTCTGTTCCTCTGGGGAACCCTAACTAATACAGTGACCTAAGTAGCTGCTCTTTATGTAAAGATCCTGGCCCACAGATGAAGAGTCCTGGGTTTGGTCTTCAGCTTGGTGCTAAAGATCTGTGTGACTGTGAAAGCCTCCAGTCACAACTTCAGATTTCAGTTTCTCATCCACAAAATGATGGGACTAGGCTTTATAATCTGAGTTCTCTCCCACTGTACATTCTACAGGTCTAGGCAATCACTATTTATGATTATGAAGAGATGGAATCATGATTTCTTTCCTTACTTAAAAAAAAAAAAATGACATGCCTTTTCTGTCCTCAAATTCCATGGCATTTTCTTCCACAGACTTAGTTCATTTATAGAGCAGACCTCAGAGAGAGCTTGGGGTAAAGGCAATATTTTTGGGAAAATTAAATCTTCCCAGTTAATTTGATTTCCTTGACTTTCCCTGAGAACTTGTCCTTTCCAAACTTTCCCTGCTGTTCTCTTTTAAAATTATAATATAAACTGTTTCCTTTGTCATTGGAGCATGACAGCAGACTCATTTAAGGCCAAATGTTTCCGGGTTCACTAGGTTCTTGAACCATGGGGGAATCTAAGAAGTCTTAATAACAAAGTAAATGAACAAGAGCCTGAGAGGGAATGATTTGGGGTTCGTTTAAGAAAAGGGGACCACTTATGACCAAAAGATGAATGCCCAGAAGAAAAAACTGAACTTGATGGTGGGAAGACAGCCAAAGATACTTCTTTCAGGGAATTTATTCCTTTTTTCCCACTTCAAAGATTTGTAATAATAGTATGTAATTCAATCCCACAAAAAATTGGGGATATCTGAAGAATTCATGGAACATCTACATGACTTGGAGTATAATGGTGAGTCTTGGGATTTGAGAATGTCAAAGAAAAACCAGAGCTGGACTGTAGTTAAGTATTACAAACTGATTTTATTCAGGGTTATGGTGGTGCTAGTGGTAAAGAGACTAACCTGCCTGCCAATGGGGGAGACACGGGTCTGATCAGGGAGATCTCCTGGAGGAGGAAATGACAACCCACTCCAGTATGCTTGCCTGGAAAATTCCAGGGACAGAGGAGCCTGGCGGTCTACAGTTCATGGGGTTGCAAAGAGTCAGACATGACTGAGCACGCTCAAGAGTCAGAATTTATAGCCAAGGAGCAGAGTGACAGTCAGCAGATAAAAGATGTCTTAGAAGAAACATCAGGAAGTTCTGGCTAAGCTAACCTAATAGGATTGTTGCTGAAGACAAATCAGGGTGATCAGACATCATCTGGGGGAAGGAAAAGGATGAAGAGCCTAATTAGATATTCAGAGTAGTCGGATGTGGAAGATGGGGGTTCTTGGTAAAATGACTTGGCAGGGTTCTTGATAAAACTGGATTTTATAAAGAAGTGCACAGATGGGCCCAGGAGAAGGCTCAGGCGACTGACTAAAATTCGGTCAAGTAAAGAATCTCTGTCAAGAAGTGGAAAAACCTGGGTTTCTTTCTGAGGGACAAAAATATATACGACTTTTGCTTTGACTTCCTGTAGTATTCTGGCTAAATCTATTAACTATTTCATGATTATGTTATGGATATGTTATTTGGTTTCTAGGAGAAAAAGAAAAACGATCTGCTTCTTCTATTATATTAGTATAATGTACTTCTATGTAAGGTTTGCAGTTTGTTTTGGGAAATAAATGCTATAAGACATCCTCATAACTCTATCCTTGGGATCCATTCTGGGGGACAGAATAATAAAATAAGATTGCTTTATATGGAGGTCTTTGTGACTCCAGTAACTAGTCTCCTTTGGGGGCTTCCCCAGTGGCTCAGTAGTAAAAGAATCTGCCTGTAATGCAGGAGCTGCAGGAGATGAAGCTTTGATCCCTGGGTCAGGCTACAGTTCATAGGGTCACAGAGTCAGACATGACTGAAGTGACTTAGAAGGCATGTGCATTCTCCTTTGGATTAGCCCAAGAAAGACTCAATGCACACAAAAGGACACTTAATAGTGAGTGCTGTTATACTGAAGACTCACTCATTAATAGTAACAAGATAAGAATCAGAATATTTATCAATGGCCATATGCCAACAGTGTGCCAGGCACCCTTTTAGACGCTTGTCCATACGTTGCTTATATTCCTCACAATGGCCCTGGAAGTTCTACATCTGAAAAGACTGAGATGCAAGGAGCTTGAGTCTTCAGACTGGGGAGTGGTGGGGCTGGAATTCTAACCCAGTCACGTGTGTTGCCAAAGCCCAAGCTTTTTCCACTTCTGTCTTTATCCAATTATCCCTTTGAGGGTAGTGCAAATATTTTTAGAATACCATAGAACAACTGCAAACAAACAATTTGTATTTTCCTCACTTGGTAACAAAAGACAAGACAATCAGGCAGCAATTACATTGTTGAAACAGGATATTTTCCCTTTAAGATTTATATGGTAAATACACATTGTCAAATATTTCTGGATTCTATGGAGCTCTTTTTCACCCCAACAGATGCTCTTCAGAAGTTCATGGAAACCACAATAGACACTATGCTTGTCTGGTGGGTGAGAAGTTAAAATGTATCCAAATTTAATTAGGTACTGCCTTTTTGGATCATTTTTAGTTTTGAATTTATAGCCTCCTCCAGTACTCTTGCCTGGAAAATCCCATGGACAGAGGAGCCTGGTAGGCTGCAGTCCATGGGGTCGCTAAGAGTCGGACACGACTGAGAGACTTCACTTTCACTTTTCAGTTTCATGCGTTGGAGAAAGAAATGGCAACCCACTCCAGTGTTCTTGCCTGGAGAATCCCAGGGACAGGGGAGCCTGGTGGGCTGCCATCTATGGGGTCGCACAGAGTCGGACATGACTGAAGTGACTTGGCAGTAGCAGCCACTCCACTCACCTTGTCCTTTTTTTTTTTTTTTTTGAAAGGAAGAATTAAAAGAGTTTTATTTGCTGATGATATGAATATATTTTTTTCTAAAAATTCAAAGGAAGTCTACAAATATATTACTAGAATGAATTTAGGAAGCTCTTGAATACATGGTTAATGTTTCTGAAAATCAATTCTATGTTGATATAACTGTTAGAAATAGTTTAAAATGCAATATTATTTGAAATATCCCCCTAAAGGATAAAATAACTAAGAATCAGTTTAATGAAAAAGCACTCATCTTGTCTTTTAAGTGGATTCTTCCTTTTTAAATCTTTTCTTGGTATTCCCACTTTTCTTTATTGCCCCCAGGGGCTCCACTCCTGACCTTTCAATTGTAGACACCCACTTTCTAAGACTGCCTGACTTGCTCCTGTTTACTCAAGATCATTAAAAAAACACCTTGATAAAAAGCATCCCATTCAGGAGTGACTGCACATACTGCTACCCTGTCCTAGGCCAAATTCTTGATTTTTTCCTTTCCTCTGCCAGGTGGCTGTGCAGATATTTCATTTCAATTCAGGGTCCCTGTCATCAAGTTGTGAAGCACAAAAATAAATCACCTGCTTACTGGCATCCTCCTAAAGATTTTGAAGAAACAATAAAACCAGTACAAAAATGTAGTTTAAAAGCAAAACCTTTTCTAAACAACAGGGTCCTAAAGTCAGTATCTTGAGATAAATCATAATGGAAAAGAATATTAAAAAGAAAGGATTTATATGTGTAACTGAATCATTTTATTGTACATCAGAAATGAACACAACATTGTAAATCAACTATACTTCAATGAGGAAAAAAAATAAAAAACCAAACTTCTCATTTCGTATCATTATAGACTGACAGGAAGTTTCAAAAGTAATAGAGATCCTGTATATATTTCACCCAATTTTCCCCAATGACAATAGCTAACATATCTACAGGACAATATCAACACTAGGAAATGACATTGGTACTATGCACAGACCCATTCATATTTCACATTTTACATGTATCATGTGTGAGTATGTGCATGCAATCTATGAAATTTTATCACATGTGTAAATTCATACATCCACTACCACAGTCAAGGTTCAGAACTGTT
Organism: Bison bison bison; assembly: GCF_000754665.1. Taxonomy (NCBI): domain Eukaryota; kingdom Metazoa; phylum Chordata; class Mammalia; order Artiodactyla; family Bovidae; genus Bison; species Bison bison. The sequence goes on along the minus strand of NW_011494614.1, from coordinate 46,995 downwards.
TCATTACCACAAAGTTTCCTCATGCCAACCTCACACCCACCTTCCTCTTTCATTATCTTTTAATCCTTGGCCATCTGTTCCCTATCTCCATAAGTTTCACATTTTGAAACTGTTGTGTATTTGGAGTTATAAAATACCTTTTAAGATTGGTCTTCTTTACTTAGTATAATTCTATCACAGTCTTTTTGGTAAAATGTCTGCTCATTACTTTTGTCAATTTTCTAATTGTTGTTTTTTGTTTTTTGTTTTTAAAAAAACTATTGAGTTTAATATGTATATGTATGAAAGTGAAGTGAAAGTGAAAGTGTTAGTCGCTCAGTTGTGTCCGACTCTTTGCAACACTATGGACTGAAGCCCACCAGGCTCCTCTGTCCATGGAATTCTCCAGGCAAGAATACTGGAGTGGGTAGCCATGCTGTGCTCCAGGGGATCTTCCCAACCTGGGATCGACCCCAGGTTTCCTGCATTGCAGGAAGATTCTTTACCGTCTGAGCCACCACGGAAGCCCTATATATATATATGGCTATATATATATACACACATATTCTAAATAAAAGTCTTTTGTCAGATATGTGGTTTACAAATACTTTCTCCCAGTCTGTATCTAGTGCCTTTATTTTCTTAGCAGCGTCCTTTACAGAGCAAAGTTCTTAGGTTTCATGAACTGCAATTGGCCAATTTGTCTTTTCTGGATGGATTGTGCTTTCGTATCACGTCTAAGAACTCTTCATCTAGCCCTAAGTCTTGAAATTTTCCCCTTTGTTATCTTCTAAAATTTTTATGGATTTATACTCTAAAATACGATGTATTTTGAGATAACTTTTATATAAAGTATGAGGTTTAGATTAAGGTTATTATTTTTGCCTACACATATATTCAATTGTTCCAGCATGATTTATTGAAAAGAATAGCTTTCCTGTTTTGAACTGCTTTTGCACCTTTGTCAAAAATCAGCTGGCCATACTTGTGCCAAGGGTCTATTTCTAAATTATCTTGCTCTATTGATCTTTGTGTGTACCACTCTGCCAGTTTCACACTTTCTTGATAACTGTAGCTATATACGAAGTCTAAAAATCAGGTACAGGGATTCAGTCCATTTTATTCTAATTTTTAAAAATTGTTTTAGCTATTCTAGTTTCTAGGCCTCTCCATATATATTTAGAATGTTTGCTCATATATGCAACAATTCTTATTGGAATTTTGATAGGAATTAGACTAAAACTATAGTTAAATTTGGGGAGAATTGATATCTTCCTTATGTTAAAGATGAACATAGTACATTCCTCCATTTTTCTAAGCTCTTTCATTCTTTTTCCACCAGCATTTTGCATTTTTAGCATACAAGTCCAGTACATGGCTTATCAGATTTACCTAAGTATTTAATTTTCTTGAAAAATTGATTCTAAAGTTTATACAAAAAAATAAAAACACAGAATACCCAGCACAATATGGAAGAATAATAAAGTTGAAAGACTAATGCTACCTAAATTCAAGACTTCCTATATAGCTACAGTAATCAAGATGGTTGTTATTGGTGAAAGAATAGACAGACAGACAAATGGAAGAGGATGGAGAGGCCAGAAATACACTCACATAAATATGATCAAATCTTTGACAAAAGAGCAAAGTAAACACAATGGAGCAAAGGTATTCTCTTCAACAAATGGCTGGAATAACAGACATACACATGCAAAAACAAACAAAGAAAAAGGAAATATATGTAAACATATAGCTGACTCACTTTGCTGTACACCAGAAACTAACACAACATTGTAAAGCAACTATACTCCAATAAAAATCAATTTAAAAAATACAATAGCGGTCATTCCTCTACCACACTATGCCTTGGACAATGCTTAGTCTGTTCTCAATAACAATCAATTAAAAAAAATACTATGTACCACTTAAAAAAAAAAGAAAATCTAAAAGTACACACATTATGTCCCTCACAAAAATTAACTCAAAATGGACCATAGACCTGAATATAAAACACAAAACTATAAAACTCCTAGAAGATAACATAGAAGGTAACCTTAGGTTGTTTAATGACTTCTTAGAACACCAAAGGCATAATCCATGAAAGAAACAATTGATAACCTGGGCTTCATTAAAATTAAAATATCTTCATAAAATTAAAATATTTTGCTTGCTAATGACACTGTCAAGAGAATGAGAAGATGTCACAAACTAGGAGAAAAAAACCAAAAATGTGTCTATTTGCAAAAGCGCATCTGATAAAGGGCCATTATTTAAAATATACAAAGAACTCTCAAAGCTCACTGATAAGAAAATGAACAGTCTGATTGTAAAATTGGCAAAAGAAATACAGACAGTAAATAAGCATATGAAAAGATCCTTAGTGTCATATAGCATTAAGGAACTGCAAACTGAAGTAACAATGAGATATCACTACACACCTATTAGAAGGGTCAGAACCCAGAACATTGACAACACCAAATGCTGTCAAAGATGTGGAGCAACAGGAACACTCATTCATTGCTGGTGTGAATGAAAAAATGGTACTGCTGCTTTGGAAGACAACCTGGCAGTTTCCTATAAAACTAAAGATAGTCTTACCACGGGATTCAGAAATCACGCTCCGCTATTTGCCCAAAGGAGTTGAAAACTTATGCCTACGCAAAAACCTGCACACAAATGTTTATGGCAGCTTTATTCAAAATTCCAAAACTTGGAAGCAACCAGAATGTTTCTTAGTAAGTGAGTAGATAAATAATGTGTGGTATATCCGGACAATTAAGATATTATTCAGAGCTAAAAGGAAAATGAGCTATCAAGTCATGAAAAGATCTACAGGAACTTTAAGTGCATATTAGTGAGTGAAAATAAACCAATCTGAAAAGACTATCTCTGGTATGACTCCAACTATATGATATACTGGAAAACACAAAACTACGGAGGCAGTGAAAGTATCAGTAGTTGTTGGTTAGGGCAGCGGGGGGCTGAGTAGGTGGAGCACAAAGGGTGTTTAGGGCAGTGAAACCGCTTTGTGTCATACTGTAATGGTGGATATGTAACTACGGATCTGTCAAAACCCCAAGAACTGCACCATACTAAGAGGGAACCTTAAGGTAAATTGCCTACTTTAGATAATAACCATGTATCAATATTGGGTGGTAAATTGTAGCAAATACACCGCACTAATGCAAGATGTTAATTACAGGGGAACTGGGAGTGGGAGGCTGGGAGGCTGGAATATGGGAACTCTCTGTACTTTCTGCTCAGTTTTGTTGTGAAGCTAAACAAAAGCGCTAATAAATAACATCTATTTTTTTAAAAAGGAACATTGACAGAAGGATAAAAAAAATCAAATACCTAAAAAATAAATCTAACAAAAAATGTCCAAGCCTTCTTCATGGAAAATTAAAAAGTGTTATTGAGAGAAAATTTAAAAGACCTATATGTATATTCTTATTTATTGATGGTATATTTAATATTACAAAAATGTCAATTCTCCAGTAGCCTACAGACTTAATGCGATCCTGTGATTCTAAATTTTATGTGTAAATATAAAGTTTTAATAACGGCTAAACCTGAAGATTTGATGAGAGGACTAGATAGCTCTTCAGAATTATGAAGACATAAAAGTTCCAGTAATTAGAATAGGTTGATATTGGGGCAAGGCAGAAAATGGAACAGAATAGATCATTCTAAAACATAAACAGAAATGAACATTCGACCAAGGTGCTACTGTAGAAGAGAGCCATGAGCATGGCCTTTCCAATAAACAGACCTAAGACGATTGAATATCTTCCTCAAAGAAAAGACACAAGTACTACTGCCTACCAACAAAACGTCCATTTCGGGAAACTGCAAGCCTAAATGCAAAAGACGAAACAATAAAGGTTTTGAAAGATAACATAAGACGGTGTCTTCTTGTCATCAGGGCAGGAGAATATTTTAAAAAGAGGACACAGAAAACATAAAGAAAAGATTTATAAATTACATTCCATTAAAATTAAGAACCTCTGTTTATCCACAGGCACCAAGAGGATGAAAAAGCAAACCATGAGAGGGGAATGCGTATCAGCGTATATAACTAATAAAAATTTCTTAATGAGAATAGCCAAAAGACCAGTAAAAATAATTTTTAAAAAAGACCATGAAAAATGGCCAATAGACCTGAACAGGTAACTCACAAAGGATATTCAAATAGAAAAATATATATATATGAAATATATATGCATATATATATGGAATATATATACATGTGTGTGTGTGTGTGTGTGTGTGGAAAGTGCTTAACTTCACTACTAATTAGAAAAATGCCAATTCAAACACCGTGAGGTATCAGGATCATACCTATCAGAATGACAAAAATGAGAATGACTGACATTTTGGAGATTGTAGGGCACAAAGGGAATCCTATAGAGAGAACAAACTTTGTTATATTCCACTTTAGATACAGTTTGTCATTATTTACTAAGGTTGAAAATACGCAAACGCTATGACCCATCAATTACAAATACCAATAATGCGTCCCAGAGTCCTATACATACAGGACCCAGTGTATGTGTCTCCCCAGACTCCTCTGGATGTCATCAACCCCCAGACCTTGATTTTTATAACAGATGAGTTTGCATGTAGCAGCAAGGTCTGTCCTTCAAGGAGGAAACGCTGATAAGCAAGAATGTAAGACAATTTGACTTCCACAATGCCTCAGCAGGTAAAGAATCTCCCTGAAATGCAGGAGACAGAGGAGACACCCGTTCAACCCCTGGGTAGGGAAGATAACCTAAAGAAGGAAATGGCAACCCACTCCAGTATTCCTGCCTGAAAAATTCCATGGACAGATGGCAGGCTATCGTCCAAAGGATTGCAAAGAGTTGGACACAACTGAGCGACTAAACACTTAAGACAATTTTGTCTTCTTTCTGTTTCTGGGTCCATCCCCAGCCAATAGTGAAGTCCGGCTTCTTGTTTATGATAAACTCCCACAATGCAAAAGTGTCAGACACAACTGAGCCTGCATGCACACACACACCCCCCAGCAGGTCTGGTTTTTTTTGGTACCATTTTCTTGCCAGAAAACAGGGTATGTTTGTTCACCTAATAAGCCCATCAGAATGCCTTTAGTCCTGTTTTGTAACAACACTAGATGGAGCTCCTTCTTTTTGTTGCCCTTGACTCTGGCAGGCTGTTCGGCCATGGACTCAGCAGTTTCTCAGAACCAGAGCTGGTGCTCTTGCTCTGCCACATTCTCCAAACGGGAAGTCTGCACCCAGGGGAGAGGGGAATGCACCCTTTCTTCCAAATAGCTAAGGAGCTTAAGAGGTCCTCCAGTTAGCTTTATTCTTCTATCTATAGATAAGTGTGGGATCAAATAATTTCAAACCCGCAATTCACTGCCTTCTCCTGAGGGACCACGGGAAGCAGAATCCATGGAACCCCCTTTAGTGACAACCTTGATTTCATCCTTTGAGAAGCAACTGTCTCCCCATGGCATACAAAGAAGGGCTCAAGTCATGTTGATTGTCCATTGAAAAAGAACATTACCTCCTTGAGGAGAAGAGGGAGTCAATAAAGCTCCAGAAATGAATTAGGGATTGGGCTTTAAGCCACATGAACTAGGGTCACTCTGCCCCTGGGAAACCCAGCTCTCTATCTCTTCTCCTGCTGCTAAGTCGCTTCAGTCATGCCTGACTCTGTGCGACCCCATAGATGGCAGCCCATCAGGCTCCCCCATCCCTGGGATTCTCCAGGCAAGAACACTGGAGTGGGTTGCCATTTCCTTCTCCAATGCAGGAAAGTGAAAGTGAAGTTGCTCAGTTGTGTCCGACCCTTAGCGACCCCATGGACTGCAGCCTTCCAGGCTCCTCCGTCCATGGGATTTTCCAGGCAAGAGTACTGGAGTGGGGTACCATTGCCCTCTCCTCTTCTATCTCTTCAGATGTCTTCTATCTCTTCAGATGTCTGTAAATCCTGATGGGAATAATCTGTTTCAACATCTCCTCTGCAAAGTGATGGTCTATTCTCAAGTAGTGCCCCCATTCATCATCACATCCCCTGCTTTTTTTTTCTCTCATTTATTTGGTCAGTTATGTACTGTAGGTCACTCCACCAGACTGTGAGTTCTCAGAGACCTTGTCTGGTCTGTTTACGGTGTTGTCCTCCTGTCCTAGAATAGTGCCCAGCAGATACTAAGTGCTCAGTCAATGTAGGGTGGACTGAATCAGCTTTGTCTACAGGTCATCTTCCACCTTGCACAATATAGTCCCTGTCTCACAGTTTGCCAGCTTATTTGTGTCCTTCCCTGAGTGGCCCCTCAAAAACCTCCCATGGAAGGGGTCTTTGGTGTAAAAGTCTTCACTAAAAATATGGGAGGAGAGAGGGGCTTACATAGAAGTGACCAGATCGTTGAATGCTGAATAGGAGTGTTTCATGGCTATAACCTTTTCATCTCCCTCCCATAATAAAATATCTCTAACACTCCCACCTCACAAACATTTCTGACATCTCAGGATTTTGCTGTCTCTCCTCCCTTTATCACCTCTCTTACTTTTTTCAATTCTCTTTCTCACACTTTCATGCAGAGTAACTCAACTCGGCTCTTCCCTAGCAACTTATCACAAACTGAACTCTAAACCCAGCTTTGCCCACCTAAGACCCATCAACATATTAACCAAACTAAAGAATCACCTCCCTTAGCAAACCGAAAAGTCCAAAATGTGACAATGTTTTCTTACGGTGCCTTTATGGTGCTTAGTCGCTTCAGTCATGTCCAACTCTTTGTGACCCCATGGACTGTAGCCCGCCAGGCTCTTCTGTCCATAGGATTCTGCAGGAAAGAATACTGGAGTGTGTTGCCATGCCCTCCTCCAGGGGATCTTCCCAACCCAGGGATCGAACCCACATCCCTGGTGTCTCCTGCATTGGCAGGTGAGTTCTTTAACACTAACACCACCTGGGAAGCCCTTTCTTATGGTAGCACTGCCCTTTTCTTTACAACTAAGATTTTCACCTGTTTATCTGTTTCTGTTCCTTTACCTTCTCTTTTTCCACAAAAAGTTAGGTTAAAACAGCCAGTATCCTTCCTATCCTCCAACATTTTTGTCTAGAATAAAAGTGGTTTAAAAGATGACAGGTGGAGGGAATTTCCTGATGGTCCCATGGTTTTGACTCCCACTTTCACTACAGAGGACAAGGCTTCAAACCCTGGCTGGGGAACTAAACTCCTACAAGCCATGGGAGGGGAGGGGCAGAAAAACAAGAGAGAGAGAGAGAGAGAGAGAGAGAGAGAAAGATGGAGCCAGTAAGAAGATAAATAAATCCTCTAAGCCCTGAAGCCTAGGATAGCAGTGGGGAGCAGAGGGAAGCAGAGGGAATCTTCCCTTTACATGATCTTGGTGATTGCCTAAAGAGACACAAGGGGCTGTCATATTTATCAGCCCTTGGTCTTTTACTTACAGAGGAGATGAGTTCAAAGAAGTTATCACCTTAATTTTTGAATTGCCTCTGCTCGCCATAGGCTTCTTCTGAGCTTTTATATGTGTGAAGTAAAACTAGCTCCTGAAATAGATCAATTCTGAAATCTCAGAGACTTCAAACAATAGAGTTTCTTTCCCATTTCCATTGCAGTCCAATGCAGGTTGATGGCTTCTAGGTGATCATTCGGAGGCCCTTACCTCATGGCTTCTTCTTCCTCTTCGTCTCCTTTTCCTTTGTTGTTCAGTTGCTCAGTTGTGTCCGACTCTTTGTGACCCCACGGACTGCAGCAGGCCAGGCTTCCCTGTCCTTTACCATGTCCCTGAGAACTGCTCAAACTCATGTCCATCGAGTCGGTGATGCCAGCCAACCATCTCATCCTCTGTCGTCCCCTTCTCCTTCTGCCTTCAATCTTTCCCAGCATCAGGGTCTTTTCTAATGAGTCAGCTGTTCGCATCAGGTGGCCAAATTATTGGAGCTTCAGCTTCTGCCTCAGTCTTTCCAATGAATATTTAGGATTGACCTACCTTAGGATTGACTGGTTTGATCTCCTTGCAGTCCAAGGGACTCTCAAGAGTCTTCTCCAACACCACAGTTCAAATGCATCAATTCTTTGGCTCTCAGCCTTCTCTTTATGGTCCAACTCTCACATCCATACATGACTACTGGAAATACCATATCTTTGACTGTACAGACTTTTGTCAGCAAAGTAGTATCTCTGCTTTTTAATATGCTGTCTAGGTTTGACTGGCAAATAGAGAAACAGACTAGATGGAGATTCATATGCATCTTGGTCCTTCAGCTCACTTGACATTTTACAAAAGTCTTTTACTCACATTCAATTAGTGAGCACCAAACCCATAGCCCATCTCCATGTAAGTGGTGAGGAGGCTACAAAATGTAGCCTCTGGCTGATCAGGAGGAGCATGAATCTTTGGTGGTCAACTAGTCATGCTTGTCACACCAGCTGGAAGATCCAATTTCCATCTGGGGATTAATCACATGTACTTGGCCTCCTTACCTTCTTCTAGCTGAATTCCTCATCTTTTCAGCTAGAGTTTCTACTCTCAACCCCTTATAAGATCCTCAGGTGCTTTCCCTCCCTTCTTCTCCCAGACTGGTATCCTAGCCTTAACACCTTTCTTCTCCCTGAGCAAGCTCATTTATTTGAGGCATCTATACATTGTTTCTTAACTTCAGCCCTTCTTTTGCCAGCTGAGCCCATGTCTCTCTGTTTCCTCTTCATGAATGTGTTGTCACATTTTCAGAAGCCCTCAAAACTCAAAGACTGTAGAGTCCTCTTGCCAAGCCAGAGGTTATATTTCTCAGCCTTCTCTACCTACCCAATTATGTCTAAATGGGCTGAGTGACTGATTCTCATTAAAGAAATGTGAGCATGAGAGTTCTGTAAAGACCCAAGTGATTAAGAAACAGAGGAGCCTTCCCCCTAGTCTCTTTCACCATCTGCCAGGTGCTGAGAGAAAGATTGTGGTTAGAGAGAGGGACCTGGGCTCTGAGTGATCATGTACATAGGCCATACCACCTGTCCACTTTGAGGAGGGCAGCGTCTATAGTAACGATGCCAGACTGGCCTCTGACTCCACCTCAACTCCTTTCTGACTTCTATCCTTCCATGTGGTCACTGTCCCCTATTTTTCTTCTCTTTCTTCCTAGACTATTAAAAGCTTAAGGCATGTGCCTTTCAAAATAGTTTATTCAAGAAAGGTCTTTTCCAATAAGATTCCAAAATTCAATAAAGGAATTATAGGCATTGTTATAGGCAGAGAGGGAGAGATATTTTTGAAAAAGGAAATTGCCCACAGCCCTTTAAATCTCCTACAGTTATTAATATCCACCATTTGTTAATGATGATACGCTGCTAAGGACTATTTTATGTGCTTTCATTGAATTTTTTTCTACAGACTGATGAGGTTGAGATTCATATTTGTCTTCTCCAAGATATCTTGGACATCTGAATTAGGGACTGTTCCTGGGAAATCTGCCAAGCTGTCTCCCTCTTCTTTCCTAACTTGGTTTAAAGCATCTGCTCATTTTCCCCCAACATCATAGCTCCATTCTACTCTCCACATCCCACTGGACTGTAAACTCATGGCTGAGAACATTCCTGTCTGTCACCTACCTGCTGACCTGAGTGCTCTGCTCATGCTCAAAGGGATTTGCGGCAGCCTATGTCTTACACATATTTATAAATTCCATGGAACTTAAATGTGCAACTTTTTTCATAGAAGATGCCTAATAGATTTATACTTGAATAATGGATGAATTCCAGTGTTTTAAGTGTTACATTCAACTATTTCTGTAGTTCCCAGGAATAGTCAGAGTCAAACAGTCAAACAGGAAAAATTTTTAGTCTATCAACATTTCTGAGGATAGGTTTCATAAATCTCTATTTTTTTTTTTAAAGAACCTTTCCCACTGTCAATCAGTCATGTCCAACTCTCTGCGACCCCATGGAATGTAGCCTGCCAGCTCCTCTGTCCATCGGATTCTCCAGGCAAGAATACTGGAGTGGGTTGTCATATCCTCCTCCAGAGGATCTTCCCAACCCAGAGATTGAGCCTGTGTCTCTTATATCTCCTGCATTGGCAGGCAGGTTCTTTTTTTTTTTTTTTTTTAAGAAATCTCTATTTTTAGCAAGTTCCCCCAAGTGACTCTGAAGTAGCCAGCTTGATCCCAGGCTGAAGACTGGCATTTGAAAAATCATGGAGCATTCTATCTTTCTTCACCCCAGAGTCCTATAAAGTCTCCCCTTCCTGCCCCTGTCCATGCTGTCCTAAACCATTTTCTCTTAGCAGACCAATGCCAACAACCAAGTTGGTTCATCCTGAAAGTCTCACCATGAGACAAAGATATGCTTCAAAGTCTAAAAAATGGTAAACTCTACTAGACATCAAAACTTACCCCTAGCAATCAGCTCCTACCTATAAATAGATGACCACCTCTATAATCTACAGTTCCCCCAGCCCCCTACTCAAAAAAAAAAAAAAACATCAGAGACACAATTCCTGGGTGTGTTTTACCATGTTGCCTATTTATCCAGCAATAGAACCTTGAAAATTTCTACAGTGAGTTTTGCCTTTAAACTCTTTTCACATGGTATTTGGGTGTCCCACGTTCTCAGACAACCTGAATCCACTGGTTTCTCATGCTGACCCTACCTGCAAGCATGCTCTTTGGGGGAGCTTTTCACAAAGAGGCTGTTAAAGTAGAACAGGCAGCTTCAAGAAAACTGCCATCTGGTTTCCACATTGCAGATGCCCACACGAGCCTTGAAAAATCTAGCTGGGGGGGAGGTGGAATATCCTGTGGGCTGGTTGATAAAGGAAGAAACAAGACGGGTACTTTTTTTCCCCTCTTAATGTTCCTACAGTTGAGCCTAATCACCATAATATGAGAGAAAGAGAAAACTGTAATCACATTAGGTAGAGAGCCTGGAACATCTGACGGCTCAAGAAACAACCTGAATTTTGTGTTCTGTATTCTAGAGACGCATTATGTGTCCACTTTGGTAGCTCTTCTTGCTGCCAAGGATGGAATTCTTATCTAATCAATTCCACTTTTTCTCTTGCTTATATTTTCTGGCAAAATCCCTCTTATGACACAAGAAACAGGAAGATGTTCCTCCCATATATATGCATATGTGTATCTTTTCATTAGGAATCCCAGATGCCGCTAGTGATTAAGAACCTGCCTGTCAATGCAGGAAACATAAGAGACACGGGTTCAGCCCCTGGGTTGGAAAGATCCCCTGGAGGAGGGCATGGCAACCCACTCTAATATTCTTGTGGAGAATCTCATGAACAGAGGAGCCTGGCAGGCTACAGTCCATAGGGTCGCAAAGAGTCGGACACGACTGAAGCGACTTAACATGTTTGGTGCATCTTTTCATTACATGCATAATTTATAACACAAGGTTATTTTCTCCATTTGCTAAAGACAAGGTAGAAGGCCAGTTATGAAAATTGGTTTTAAAAACTTAGAATTATAGAGCTGAAGGAAACCCAACCAGACTTTCAGTAGGAGACAAAGTTGAAACCCAGAGAGACAAGGCAAGTTGCGCAAGTGTACACCGCCAGTTAGAACCAGATCCACGGTGATCTTAGTTGATGGGCCCCACTGGATCTCTCTTAAAGGAAGGATTTGTTGCCTCTGCTGCTTGGAGGGCTGTTGGCAGGCAGCCGTTAGCTGTCAGTCTCTTTAGGATAGCTGAGGCTACCAAGAGCAGTCTCTCCCAGGGACAGACCCTTACAGGGAAAGCTCATACTCAGTGACTGACTGAGGCAGAACAGAAAAGTCCAGACTTTTGACCTAACCTGGGGCATCTTGAAGGGCCATTTTAGCTCCAGAGCTCCCGGTGAGGTTAGCTAAGGCTATCAGTCAGTCAGCGAGGCTAGTTTCTCCCAACGCTTTCTTTTCCCTTTTTCACAAATGTTGATCCTAAAACCTCTACTGAATAAACATCCTGCACACTGACCTTCATCTCAAAGAGAGCTTCCAAGAGAACCCAACTTTGAATAAAACCTAAAATAAAAATTGTGTCTAAAATAAAATCTGTTTCCTGCTAAAATGTCCATTTTGAAAGTAAATGTGTGTGTGTGTGTGTGTGAGTGTGTGTGTGCGTATGTCTGTCTATCTGTTCATGGTGTAAACATGCATATATACATGCATGAATATATGTCCGTGTGCATCCCATGTCTCACCATTTCTAAGAACTTTCCCATTTGGCAGCTGAAAAAACATCTAAGTTTTCCATCATGCACTGTCAGGCTTTTGCCTCTCTAGAGAGATGGTGATTATCTGGTCCAAATGGATAATGCACTTGACATTGGCATGGCTCAGTTTGGTGTGTGCAGGACTGTCTCAGACTGACCTCACATCCTAGCAGCCAATGAGTGACTGGTTGAGAAGCAAAGATCACAGCAAGAGAACCAGTAGGACCCTTGCAGTCTTTCACCTCATCTACTGACAGTGACTCCAGAAAATGAACCTATAATCACCCTCATTAAAGTCAGAACAATCTATCACATGTCCGAAGACATGCTGTCTCTCTTTGTATCTTCCCCATCTACTCCCTTTCACAGTTTCAAATCTACATTTCTAGACACAATTGGACACTCCCTTGGCTGAGGCAGTGGTAGGAAATCAGCTGTGACATCTCAGCTGCCAGCCTCTTTCCTGGCTTCTTAGCTGTCCCCTCCTTACCCCTTACCTGTCTTGCCTTCAACAAGATTGACCATCAAGGGCTATTGCACTCCCTACCCTCCACCCACCCTGAACAATATTTTTCCTTTTTTTCATGTCTTTCCCATCTAATTGGATATCATCTGTCAACTGAATGATCTTAGAGAACTCTCTGTGTCCTCATGTGGAAATGGGGTCATGGTTCCTATCTCACAGGGTGTTCTGAGGACCGAACAGAATTGTGCTGTAAGGGCTTTAGCCATAGTGCATGTCCAATCCCAGTAGCTCTTCCTGACAGTCAGTCTCCCAATACAGTCCTATGGTCATTCTTCAGCCACTTCTCCTTCAACCACTGTTCTATCCCTGTCCATACACTTCTTCTCAGCAAAGGAGGGGTTCATTCAAAACCCTTCCTCCACTGTTAAGAAATGATGAGGTGATATGATCAATAAGAAAATAAAGGCATATGTACCGTGCTTGCAGGGTCTTCCGAGTGGTGCTAGTGGTAAAGAACTCATTTGCCAATGCAAGAGACATAAGAGATGTGGGTTCAAGCCCTGGGTCTGGAAGATCCCCTGGAGAAGGAAATGGCAACCCACTCTAGTACTCTTGCCTGGAGAATCCCATGGACAGAAGAGACTGGTGGGCTACAGTCCATAGCGTCACAAAGAATCAGACCTGACTGAGGCAACTTTGCACACACACACTCACAGTGCTGTACTTTAGTCAGGCTCAAACTTACACCCCAGAATTAATCTGCTGTTCCTAAGGATATCTTTATCAATTATTATGCATATGTAAAATAGCCATGCATTTGAAAAATATTCTCACAAATTTGACATTTGAAAGGGAATTCTAAATATATACCACATTTTAACCACCTTGCAAATAACTTAGTTTTTTTCAGGCCTTTCCTGATCCTTCTATTTATATCCCATGGACATCACATTGTAAGAGTATTGACATACTGACATTTTAAAGCCTTTTCACTTTAAGCTGTTTCTCTTTGAAGATTTCTCGCCACCACCCCGTCTACTCCATCTTAAGAATGAAAATCAGAGGGATAAGGGAGCAAATAATATAACTAAAAACAGAGGTAGGTGCATGTTTGATGAACAGATTGTATTGTTGGGTTATAGAAAGGACAGACCACTGCTGTTATAAAATACACAGCCATTTTATAACTCTAGAAGGCCCTAAATTTATTTTCAGTGAGAAATAATCAAGATGGAAAAGAAAAAGGAGAAAAAATATGAGGAATAAAAGTAGAGGAAGATACTATATTCAAAACATCATTAAACTGAAAGTTGACAGACATGGCAAAGCAAAACAAAACATATTTTATCAAGGATTGCTCTATGCCCTTGGTAATGCCATCCACTTTATGACTCATTATAATGCTGTGAAACCTTTTTATTTTTAAAGTATCATTATTATTATTATTATTATATTTTTATGTGGGTGAATTTATCAACATAATCATTTTCGGTTAAATCCTATCCTTCAGATTTCTAATAGAAGCTCCATAGAGTAAAGAAATGTAAAAGTTTCAACAAAATTCACACGATGACAATACAGGGTATCCTTTTCCTACAATATGGGTCTTCAGTACTTCTGCTAACAATAAGTAACATTTGTGGAATGTGACTTTGTGCCAGGCACTGTTCTGAGTACTTATCATATTAACTCACTTATCTTTCTCAATCCTCATCTGAGCTGGGTACTTCGCTTTATGATTGTGTAACACTTTACAGTTAGAGAAATCAAGGTAGAGATGACTCTGGTCTGGAACGCAGCTGTCTTTCCTTCCAGTTTTAACTCTGCCACAACTTGTAACAAGACCTTGAGCCTTCCAATTTTAGGCTGTCAGTTTCTCCTCTGTAAAATGGGGACATCCCATGGCATCATCTCAAAGGACTCTGTTTCCTCTAAAATAATCTGGTTTTGTGCTTCTATATTTTGTTCCTAGAAAGCTGTATTTGAAATTCTTAAAACATCTTAAAAAAAAAAAAGCAAATAAGACGATTATATTGAAAGCCTCAGCACTCATCTGAAAATGTATAACTGTGTTGCCCGCAGAGTTTGTCTTGAGAGTGACCAGTTTATATTTCAAGGAAGAATGAATGAAAAATTGTGGTTGAGGGGGTCACCACTTCAAAAGAAAAATATCTATACATGTAAACTTAGAAGAGAGTAAGATATGAAAAAAAAAAAAAAACTTCAAGGGTAGGTAAGTGAAGGATGTAAGAGAGGGGAATTGAACACCACAACATATTTTTCCTTTCAGAAGACCATCTGCTGAAGTTCTGAGCATGAGAACAAAGTGGGATTTGAAGGATCTGGAATAAATGAAGTGAAAGAAATGCTGAGAAATCTTTTGAAGGAGCAATTTCCAGACAAGCAAGGGAAGTCATGTGGCTTGCCCTTCTGGTCCCACAAAAGTATGCACGTTCTTGGAGAGCAAGCTCTGTGGAGGGTTCTCTGGCTAAAAGAATGTGATTCAGGGCCCATAATAACAGAGCCCTCAGCAGGGGGAAGGTGGACGTGGGGAGTGAAGGCATTCAGGCTGGGACAGGAGACAGAGTATAGGTTCTATCAGACAGAATGAAGAAGGAACATTTAAATGGTGAAACTATAAAACATTAAAACTTAAAAAAAAACCTTTTTATTTTGTATTGGCATATAGCTGATTAGAATATTAAAACCTTTGACACCTTATACATCTTTTACTTCACCTGCTTCCTCTTAGGATACAAACACTGATGGCCAGGAAAATGAAGGGATTTTACAAAGAAAGATCTTGAAATCAATGCACTGAGGATTAAAAACAGCATGAATTTTAGAAACAAGATTGATGGCAAAATATTTTTTTACTCTCTTAAAATATGGAATGCCAAAAAGGAAAAAAAAAAAATCTTTCCCAAAGAAAGCACTAAGTGATAATCCTTGGCTTCTTCAGCAATCTGTTTTAAAGGTTATAGTATTATCAGTCTTCTAAAACTGCTGATATGCTTTTTTTAGGTAAGAAATTATGAATCAGCTGAATGAACAAACTCATCTACTGTTTCTACAATGTCTAATTTAGGATAACATTAATAATAGAAGATGCTCAAAATGCAACAATGAGAGCAACAGAAAATATATTCTTTTAAAGCTTGGCCCCTAAACCCCAACAATCCTCCTTATAGGAAAGCAGTTGTGGTACAAAGGCCCGAACAGAAGAGGAATAAAAAAATCTACCAATAGTTATTTTTAGCAGTTGTAATTTTAAAATTTTATGTGTTAAAAGTAAAAAAAAAAAAATTTCCTTAGAATGGAAATTAAGATTCATCACTGAGAAGGAAAAATAATGGTATGAGTTTTCAGAATCTTAAAGAGTGTTTTAATCTAGCTGTCAGATCTGTGACCTACTATGGTTTTCCATGCCTCGTGTTTTAAAAAATGGCAAAATATGCACATCATGAAGTGCTTTGGAAGTATTTTTTTATGATGAGAAACAGGTTCTGAGTGGTGAGCCAGGCCTCAGGGTCTTTCTCTTGGAGCTGGTATTGAGTACATTGCATGGATCTGAGGGGTAGAGTTACAGCCGCTTTTGTTTCTTCTTCTATCTTGGGTCAGGTTATCACTAACATTTGGGGACTACCCTGGTGGTCCAGTGGCTAAGACTTCATGTTCCCAGTGCAGGGGACCCAGGTTCGATCCCTGGTCGCGGAACTAGATCCCACGTGCTGCAAGTAAGAGTTTGCATATGGCAATTTAAGATTCCACGTGCTGCAAACAAGAGCCAGCCAAATAAATATTAACAACAAAAGAAAAGGATTATCACTAACATTCGGTCCCTGACTTTCTAAGAGGAAGCAATTCCAGTCTATTTTTTGGCTCCTGATTCTTCGTGTGCGCTTTTGAAATTATTATGAAAAATTATTTTGAAATAATGGCATCACTGACTCGATGGACGTGAGTCTGAGTGAACTCCGGGAGTTGGTGATGGACAGGGAGGCCTGGCGTGCTGCGATTCATGGGGTCGCAAAGAGTCGGACACGACTGAGCGACTGATCTGATCTGATCTGATGTACTTTAAGGAGGCCAGGAATGAAGGGCATCATAACAGAAAGGGCCTTCACCTTCTTTTTCTTTAATTCTTTTTTTTAAAAAGGAAACTGAACAGCCTACGGGCCTCTGATGTGCAGAATCTTGTGGGCAGCTTGCTTACCTATGCAGTGGTCTGCAGGGGGCATAGCGTCAGTGGCTGACACAGGCTTTTCTGAGACACTGCCCTTCACTGCCCTGAGATTCCCCCCAGTCAGGCCCAAAGCACCCTAGAGCTGACTGCAACCACCTAACAGCCTGCCTCCAGAAAGGAAGTCTTTCCTGGTGGCTGGCTTTGAGGACCCAACTGGCAAGAGGATCATACGGAAGTGCTTGAGCTGGGATTGGAGCCATTTCAGCAAGTCTGATACCTCTTGGTAAATATCCTTTTAGTGAGTAGTCTGACATGCCAGTTTATATCATCTGAGGCTGCCAGGCAGTTCTTGGGCCCGTTTAGACAATAGCTCTCCCAGTCCGGTCAAGCCCTTTCCTACCTGAGAACAGATCCAAACACACTGAGAAGTAGTTCTGTTTCCCCCTTGTAGAGCTTAGTAGGAACTTCAAAATTATTTGGGAACTGTTTTGGAGGGTTTTGAGCTAGCATATTTAATGATGATTTTGCTCTCAAATTAATTTCCTCATCTCTTCCATCACTTCGATCAGCCACCACAAACTCTCCTCTGGATTACTATGACTGCTCTTCATGAGGCTCACTTCCTTGACTCTCTCGTCTTCCCTACCATCTAAAGAATCTTCTCAGATCACAAATCCGACTGTGACACTTCATGCTCACGGCCCTTCACTGCCTACCCCTCATCCTTTGACAAACATCGAAAACCACTAAAATCTGGCTTCCCCTGTCGATCCTCTCCCTTCATCATCTTCCTCTTCTCACCACGCAGGGCTCCATACAATTCTCACTTGGGCCAGCTTTTCCCCATTCTGATTTGCTGGTGCCCACTATGAACTCATTTTTAGGTATCAGGTCCAAAGTTCCCCTTGGGAAGACTTCTCCGATTCCCTTTGCCTGGACCAACCTGCTGGATCCTCCACCCCTTCACTTCTGTGTACAGGGGACTTGGCTGTGTACACATCCATCAACCTCACCAGAATGTAAGCTCCTAGAGGCCAAGAGCTGGGTCTTATTCTCGGGTCCCCAGTGCCTGGTCCAGGGCTTGACATTTGCAAGAGCTCAACACATGTCTGGAGCTTGAACGAAGTATTTCATCAACACTGAGAACCAGGGGGAGGAGTTGCCTGCCCCTAGGAGGGGATCTGGCTGCTTCTTCCATTTTCCTTTCTTCCCTGAGGCCAAGAGGGTGCCAAGACTCCCCAGTCTCCCCTCGGCAGCCAGGGAGAGGGTGAGGAGAGGGGGCCTTTGTTCCTCCTCCAGATGGCTGGAGCTGGGATGCAGCCCAGCAGCTGTGTTTGGGTGGAAGGCGAGAGGACAGATGGCCTGGTGTCTGTTTGCAGACAGCCTGAGAGACCGCAGCCCTGGTACAAGGCACGCTCCGAGGTAGGCGCCACAGGACAGTGGTGGAGTGGGGCAGACGCCAGGGCAGACCGCTGTGTTAGCATTCACTGCTCAGACCCTGGCCGGAGCGACTGCTGGGCAGCAGAAAGAGAAGCCTTTATGCACAAATCCCTTGTGTTTCTGGTGGTAGCTTTTAACATTTCAATCCAAACAAAGACTTTCCTATATGAAAACTCTCTTAATTACTATCATTTAAAAATTGGTTTAACACAAGCAAGCCTCATTAGGATTCAGTTTTGCTTTTTGCAAATTTTGGCAGCCATTGAATTATTAACCCAACCAATACTGGTGGGGGGGGGATGGAGACTTGTGGGGG
>NW_011494614.1:28039-28311 GCF_000754665.1 Bison bison bison | reverse complement strand
TTGGTGGGGGGGGGGATGGGCAGGGGTGGGGGGCTTCTCCTGCTCAAAATATTTAGAACAGAACATGATACAAGGTGTAATAATTTGTACCAGGAAAGCAGTCATATGTTTATGTACTTCGATCAAAATGAGCTCACTGATATCCTTATAGCTTCAGGAAAGCCTTTTATTTAAAAAAATGGGCAGGATCCTCAGGAGATCAGGATGAGATCTGAGGCCAGTGCTATCATCAGCTGACTGACTGCTCTTCCCCTCCTGATCCAAAGCCAGTC
>NW_011494614.1:4504-27939 GCF_000754665.1 Bison bison bison | reverse complement strand
AAAGTGTCATACTTGTGTCCCACAGATGTTTGTGTGACCTCCCTAAGATGCCAGTTTGTAATGGACATGCTTACAAGACAGCCACCTCCAAGACTGTGATTCTTTGATCATCTTCTTCTTAATCAATCATTCAAGCCATGACTTGAAATCACCTTTTGTTTCTGTGTGTAGTAAAACAGAGACTTTGAAAGATGGAAAATCATATCTTGGTGCTTCATGTAGTGTAAGTATAAACTACCTTTCCCCTACCAAAAGAATTTTTAACAGCAGTAAGAAATCTGGTTCTATCCAGAATCAACTAGAGGAATCCCAGTGAGGAAAGTGGAATTGCCTTCTTTCTTGCCACCACCTTGTCCCTCACCCTTAAAAAAAATCCACATCCCCACTTAATAGATGGAAGCGAAAGTGTCAGTGAAAGTGTTAGTCGCTCAGTTGTGTTCAACTCTTTGCAACCCCATGGACTGTAACCCACCAGGCTCCTCAGTTTATGGAATTCTCCAGGCAAGAATACTGGATCGGGTAGCCATTCCCTTCTCCAGGGGATCTTCCTGACCCAGGTCTCCCACATTGCAGGAGGATTCTTTACCATCTGAGCCACCAGCCCAAAGGGAATCCTTTAAAACCTGAGCATTCTGACATCCAGGCTTATTTAAGGCACCTGTAACAAAACAGAGTTCTGACCAGGGAAGCATCTGACTCCCTTTCTTGCACCTGACACTTCTGAGTCCTCTCACCAAGGGTTGCTGCTGCTACTGCTGCTGCTAAGTCGCATCAGTCATGTCCGACTCTGTGCGACCTCATAGACGACAGCCCACCAGGCTCCCCTGTCCCTGGGATTCTCCAGGCAAGAACACTGGAGTGGGTTGCCATTTCCTTCTCCAATGCATGAAAGTGAAAAGTGAAAGTGAAGTCGCTCAGTTGTGTCTGACTCCCTCTTGGCTACCAAATGGGCCTTAGCCTAAATTGCCCAATATGGTAACCACTAGCCACTCGTGTCTATTAAGTTAGAAGCTTAAAGTAAGTAAAATTAAATACAGTGAAATAGTCCCTCAGTCACATTAATCACATTTCCAGTGCTCAATGAGTGCATGCCACTAGTGGCCACCATATTGGACAGCAAAGATATAGAGCATTTCCCTCATCACAGAATGTTCTGTTTGATAGCACTGCTCAAAGACTATTTAGTTAGGCAATTCAATTTGATATCAAGGCAGGCTTGCTTGATTTTATTACTGAATTGACCCATTGTTTGAATTTATTAATAGGTTCAGTTGGTCTAGCTGTGCGCTGCAGCAGCTGTTGAGGAGATGACAGAAGTGATTTGTTTCATAGAATGGCAATGGTTATAGTGAAAGTATGAACGATAGTAATAGCTGACATTTACTGAGCACTTAGGATCCAGGCACTGTGCTAAGCACTTTATTTATGTAATCTCATAGTCTTCATAACTCTATTATTATCCTAGTTAAACAAGAGAAAATTAATAGCAGAGATGGGAAGAGTCTTTTAACGTTCGTCCGATTCAACCCTCTCTGTTGACAGAGCTTAGATTCTGGAGTCAGACTGCCTGGGTTCAGTTGAGTGGCCTTGAGCAAGTAACCCTCTTTTTGCTTCAGCTTCCTCATCCATAAAATGGAGGAAACGGCAGCATCTGTCTTATAGATTGATGTGAAAATTGGACAAGAATAGTTCATGTAAACTAAGAATCTAGTAAGTATTAACTGCTTTGATTACTATTACAGGTAAAGAAAATCCAGGGAGATTAAAGATATGTCAAAGTCACACAGCTAAGACCAGTCTAGAACTCTTCCCATTACACTTGTGTATAAATCACACTGGCCCTCCTTTCTACCTTCTCACATGCTTTCAACTAGCCTATCCACTTTTATCATAACTACTTGGCAGCTAACTGCTAGTTTCAGAGTGACATCAGCACTTTTCCATTGGCAAAGAATCCAATGCCTCTCCCGTGGAAGCTGCCAGTTTCCAGGCTTTCTGGCTTGGTGACAATTGAAGAATAACCTAGATGAGCTCCAAGGTCCCTGTCTCTCCCAATGTCACTCCCAGGAGCATTTGAGCCCGGAAAGCAAAGGCAGTTTTTCCTGTTAGGGGAGAATAAATTCTTTGGCACAATTGTCTAGGTCAAAGATAAGACTCCTGAAATTTCTCTATAGTAGGATGAGAATGAAAGGGGAAAAAAATAATTAACTACACCTGGCCCGATCCACGTGGCCATCTATCTACAGCATACATCTCTCAGGCCTTTTTAAACAGCTCATGGGTGTGCTAGTGTGGTTTCCAGTCCCAGGCTCCACATGAGATGTTGATCCAAGATGTTCACGTTAGAGGACACTGACTGAGGGTTCATGTGTTTGGATCTCTGCTCTTACCTGGAAGTTTGAAGACAGGAGAAGAAAATTCTCTATGCAACAGCATAAGTGTATACAGATCACTGGAATTCTTATTAAAATGATTTAGTAGGTTGGAGTGGGGCATGAGAGTTTGTATTTTTAGCAAGCTCCTGGGTGATGTAGATGCTTCTGGCTCAAGGTCTACACTTTGTATAGCAAAGATCTATAGGGCTTTTACGCAGAAGTTGACAACTGGAGATTTCTAGACTCAGAATCTTCCTGATAAGTGTTATTTCTTGCTGGTGTAGATATCTTAGGTGTAAATTCAGTTCCCTTCCAAACATTTTCACCGAAAATGCTTCTTGAGAACAACCTTGTCCCAGCAGATCCCCACATAGATAGTTCACCTCCAGGCCTTACAAAGCAAGGTACTCCTTCAGTGGGCTAGCATTAACATCTTCTTGCTCTTTCGTGTAATTGTGAAGTTAGTTGGGAAGGGCTACCATCTGGAGGTAAGAGAGGGGAAAGACTTGCATTCAAAACATATAAAGAAACACTTATAACTCAACAATAAAATTAAAAAATATTCAACACTATTGGTTTTTAGGGAAATATGAATCAAAACCATAGTAATGATTGCTTACGGTGAACGATGACGGACTCGTGATCTCCGAAGAAGATGATTTAGCTTCGGGACCAGGGACCAGGTCTGCTTTTGTATAGCAGAGTTTTATTAAAGTATAAAAAGGGACAGAGAAAGCTTCTAACATAGACATCAAAAGGGTGACGGAGAGTGTCCCTATGGTTAGTGTTAGCAAGGGAATTATATACTTTTTAATTAATTATTACAATAAATCAAAAGAATGTCTCAAGTTTGTGGAAACTTTACCAGACCCACTCCCACAAGATACATTTTAGGATAACAGTATTAGAATTTAACAATAGAAAGGTCGTACCAGACCCACTCCCGTAATTTACATTCTAAAATATCAGGATTCAGTTCAGTTCAGTTCAGTCGCTCAGTCATGTCCGACTTTTTGCGACCCCATGAATTGCAGCATGCCAGGCCTCCCTGTCCATCACCAACTCCCAGAGTTCACTCAAATTCATGTCCATCGAGTCAGTGATGCCATCCAGCCATCTCATCCTCTGCTGTCCCCTTCTCCTCCTGCCCCCAATCCCTCCCAACATCAGAGTCTTTTCCAATGAGTCAACTCTTTGCATGAGGTGGCCAAAGTACTGGAGTTTCAGCTTTAGTATCAGGATTAGTCAGAAGGTTTTCAGGAAGGAGAAACTGTCCTCAAGCAGGATACATTGTTGCTGTATAATCCCTAATACAGAGTTTACAGAGTTTAAACTGAGTTGTTTGTTGTGTAATCATCGGTTCCGGGCTTAAAGAAAAAAAACGTTCTATGTGACTAAGACTAAGGAATGTAGAGAACAAAAAATGTTTGTCCTTTTCTCCTCCTTGAGAACCCCAGACTCCTATCTTTGCTTTGAGAGTCCCAGACCCTTCTCTTTTCCTCAGGGATCCTGGACTTCTTATCAACCTGTCTAGGAACTGACTCTCTCGGTAAGACACTACTTCATATCCAGTAGGATGATAATGGGTCTCCCAGGTGGCTCAGTGGGTAAAGAATTCACCCATCAAGGCAGGAAACACAAGAGATGTGGTTTTGATCTCTGGTTTGGGAAGATCCCCTGGAACAGAAAATGGCAATCAATTCCAATATTCTTGCCTGGAAATTTTCATGGACAGAGGAGCGTGGCAGGTTACAGTCCATGGGGTTGCAAAGAGTTGGACACAACTGAGCACACGCACACAGCAACACAGCAACAGGATGGCTATGATAAAAAAGAGAATACCAAGTGTTGGCAAGGATGTAGAGGAATTGTAATACATTGCACAAGGTAAAATCACACCACCACTTTGAAAAGCAGTCTGACAGTTCCTCCGAATGTTAAGCAGTGAGTTGCAATTCTAATCCTAGACATACATCGAAGAGAAATGAAAACATGTGCCCACAAATAAACCTGTGTACAAATGCCCATAGCTGTATTATTCACAATAGTCACAAAATAGGAACAATCCAAAAGTTCACAAGCCAATGAATGGATAAAAAATGTGGAATAGTCATACAAGAGAATTGTTTCAGTCCATTTCAGCTGCTATAACAACATACCATAGACCAGGTGGCTTTAATAACAAACATTTGCTTCCCATAGTTCTGGCAGCTAAGTCCAAGTCAAAAGCAATGGCAAATTCAGTGTCTAGTGAGATCCCACTTTCTGGTTCACAGATGGCTATCATTTTGCTGTGTCCTTACCTAGCAGAAGGGACAAGAAAGTTCTCTGAAATCTCTTTCATTAGGGCACTAATTCCATTTGTAAGGGCTTCATCCTCCTGAACTAATTACTTCCCAAAGGCTCCACCTCTTAGTACCATCACATTGAGGGTTAAGATTTCAACATATAAATTTGGGAGGGGGACATAAGTATTCAGTCCATAGCAGGAATATAATTTGGCAATAAAAAGGAATAGAAACCTGATACAGGTCATAACATGGATGAACCTTGAAAACATTATATTAACTGAAGGAAGCCAGTCACAAAAGGCCACATATTGTATGATTCCATATATATAAAATACTCCAAACAGGCAAATCCGTAGAGACAGAAAACAGATTAACAGGTTGTCAGGAGCTGGGGAGAAGGAGAATGGGAAGAGACGGCTACTGTAAGAGGAGTTCTTTTGAGGATGATGAAAATGTTCTAAAATTAGATTGTAGTGATAGTTGTACAACTCTGTGAATTTACTAAAAACCACTGATTTGGACACTATAAATGGGTGAATTTTGTCTTATGTGAATTATATCTCAATAAAGTTGATAGCTTTCCAGGTGGTGCTAGTGGTTAAGAACCCGCCTGCCAAAGAAGGAGACACAAGAGGCAGGTTTGATCTCATAGGGGCGAAGAGGTGGGGAGCATGTGTTGAGAAAGCCCTCCACCCACTTCCTCCATCCAGGGGACAGTACTCCACTCCCTCAAGGGGGTTGTGCTTCCTCTTCTCTTTGTTGGAAAATTCACCCTTCATTTTGTGCCTTCTCAGGTCTTGGTAATATGCCTATATTTAAAACAATCTCACTGCAGATTTTTTTTTAATTTTTGGATGATTTTCACATTATTATTTTTATTCATATGTATTTCAGGTCATGTATTTGTGACCATGAAAATGAATCAGTTGTACTTAAGTTTGTCAACATTATTTTTTTTAAAGCTTATTTATTTCTTTATTTTCATTGCATTAGGTCTGCATTGCTGCAGGTGGGCTTTCTCTAGTTGCGGCGAGCAGGGGCTTCTCTTTATAGAGGTGCGTGGGCTTCTCACTGTGGTGGCTTCACAGAGCACAGCCATCGGTAGTTGTGGTACACAGGCTCAGTTGTTCGGAGGCATGTGGAATCTTCCTGGACCAGGGATTGAACCTGTGTCCCCTGCACTGGCAGGCACATTCTTATCCACTGTACCACCAGAGAGGTTCTCAACATTATATCACACTAAGAAAGAGTCATTTCTGACTCCTTTTCTTTCTTCTTCGTTCTTTTCCGGGCTTCTTCCCCAGGCATCATGAGTCTTTAGAGGTCTGTCCTGGTTTCAGTACCTAAAGAAGCTCAGGGTCTTGATATCTCATCGCAGAGAGAATTCAGTGAGAGACAAAGTGATAGGTAAGAAGTGAATTTATTCAGATTCAGAGAGAAACACACTCCACAGAGTGTGGGCCATTGCAGAGGGGGAGTGCTGCCTCACTGCAGATTTTTGAGTGTGCTGATATATTGTTTTTTTTCATAGGCTGTGAAAAAATTTCCAGACCAAATCTGATTAAATGCGCTTTCCATCTGAGACTGTGAGAGACTGCACTGTGTAGTGTCAGTGGCATGACAACAAGCCTGCTAGATTTGGGATAAAGAAGTTATGGGAATTCAGGTGAGCTGACATTTCCTGTTCTGCTTCTGAACAATTCTCACTTAGAGTCCACAGACCTCTGTGATGCCAAACCAGCAGAAGGATCACACAAAGTTTGCTTTTAGAGAAATGATGGCTTTCTTTCTTTTTAATATATATTTTTGACGTGAACCATTTTTAAAGTCTTTATTGAATTTGCTACAATATTGTTTCTGTTTTACGTTTTGGTTTTTTGGCCGAGAGGCATGTAGGATCTTAGCCCCCATCCAGGCATCGAGCCCACACCCCCTGCGCTGGAAGGTGAAGTCTTAACCACTGGATTTCCAGGGAAGTCCCCATGGCTTTTATTTAATAAAAATGGGCACCTATTTCTCTGTACCTGTTCACAAAGAGCTGACTAACTATTTGCTGCTAAATGCAATGTGGAAATCTGTGTCAGGTCTAGATGGCTATCAATATCCTTGAAAAGATGAACTTTTTGTCACCAATCTAACATTTTAAATTGTTGTTGTTCAGTTACTAAGTTGTGTCAACTCTTTGAGACCCCATGAACAGCACGCCAGGCTTCCCTGTCCTTCACTATCTCCTGGAGTTTGCTCAAACCTATGTCTGTTGAGTCAGTGATGCCATCCAACCATCTCATCCTCTGTCACCCCCTTCTCCTCCTGCCTTCAGTCTTTCCCAGTATCAAGGTCTTTTCCAATGAGTTGGCTCTTTGCATCAGGTGGCCAAAGTATTGGAGCGTCAGCCTCAGTCCTTTCAATGAATATTCATCGTTGATTTCCTTTCACTGACTGGTTACGTGCCTGCCATTTAATTGCTCTACCACAATACAAAAAAATCCTAGCTAATGAATTTGTTTCATCAAAACTGGTTTTCTGTATGGATGGAGATGCTAATTACTTACAGGGCGTGATTTGCACCTGACCAGCTGCACCCTCTCACCCTCTACTCCTGGCACTTCCCCGACTCAGTCTCCATCAGTTGTGACTGAGTTACGCTCTTAAAGGTTAAGTTACTGCTCTATTGGTTTTTCTTTAAAATACAAATATGCTCGGGAGAAACATGTTTAGCATTTTAGAATTACCAACACCTTGATTAGATTCAATTAGATTCCCTGAATTTATTAGGTCCCTTTTGTCTCCTTGATAACACAGAGCAGCATCCAGAAAAAAAAGGAGGGGGTGGGGATTCTGACTGGGAATAAGGAAACACAGAATAAAGAGCAAAGGACTGGCTGTCAGAAGGTCTGGGTGAGCTCCTGGGATCAACAGTTTCTTAGTTCTAAGCCTTAGTTTCCTCATTTATAAAAAGAGACTAATGGTGGTAATGCCATCTGCCCTGCCAGCCTCCAGCTCAGTGTTGGGGTCAAGGCAGTTGTGAAAGGGGGCAATTTTTGTTACCTCTAAACTGGGCTTTGCAAGCATGCAGCCCAGACAGCACTTAATGCACCCCCTGCATCTGCTGGACAGTGTTGAAGGACCCCAGTAGATCACAGAATTGCACACAGACCTTGAAGATACTATTTCCTACATACTTCCTATGGAAAATACTATATGGGTTTTTTTTTAATTTTAAGATTTTTTAAAAATATAATTTTATTTATTTATTTTTGGCTGTGCTGGGTCTTTGTTGTTGCACACGGGCTTTCTCTAGTTGTGGCAAGTGGGGGCTACTCTTCCTTGTGGAGCACAGGCTCTGGGATACGCAGGCTCCAGTAGCTGCAGTTCCCGGGCTCTGGAGCACAGGCTCCGTAGATGTGGCATGCGGGCTTAGTTGCTTCACAGCATGTGGGATCTTCCTGGTCTTCTGCTTTGGCAGGCAGATTCTTTACCACTGAGCCATGTGGGAAGCCCCCTTTAAAATTTTTTTCCCCAATATCTTGTTAAGAAAATTTTCAATCATATGTAAAAGTTGAAAGAAATTTACAGCAAGCCCACGTATACACCTCACCTAGATTCTATAACTAACATTGTACTTTATTTTATTTATCCCATGTTTCTTCATTGATTCAGCTGCTGCTGCTAAGTCGCTTCAGTCGTGTCCGACTCTGTGCGACCCCATAGACGGCAGCCCCACAGGCTCCCCCGTCCCTGAGATTCTCCAGGCAAGAACACTGGAGTGGGTTGCCATTTCCTTCTCCAATGCTTGAAAGTGAAAAGTGAAAGTGAAGTCGCTCAGTCGTGTCTGACTCCTAGAGACCCCATGGACTCCTCCATCCATGGGATTTTCCAGGCAGAGTTATCTTTAAAATCAGGTTAGCTTTGCATGCCACTTATTAAGATACTTTGTCTGGCAACCAACATGTACAGAGGAGGAATCAAATAAAGCTTTTTTTTTGGCATCTCACTTGGGGTTGTTACGTCTAAGAGCCTTAACGGCCAAATTCTTTTATCCTTTTCCAAAAAACTAAGATACAGAAAAGATAGATTTGGTAAAGCCAGTAATATCTTAATGGTCCTCATCACCCTAGGTAAACCATGAAGTTTTTTATATTTAGGCAAGAACATGAAAGAAACAGAAGGAGTTTGCTTTTGTTTTAAGTATCATTGATGAGAACAGAGAGGGAGGATTATTTTTTTTTTTTAAAGTAAAAGAAAAGAGAAAGACTTGTCTATTATTAAAAGTTCTGAAATAAAGCAAAAAACTACACACAAAATATTTAAACAGCCCCGTATATTGGTTTAAACAGCATACTCTGCACCTAAAGAAACGCACAAGGAAAAAGATTATGTTAAACCAAGCAGGAATTCCCTGGTTGTCCAGTGGTTAGGACTCTGAGTTCCCACTGGAGGGAGAACAGGGGCCAAAGGTTTGATGCCTGGTCAGAAGGCAATGGCACCCTACTCCAGTACTCTTGCCTGGAAAATCCCATGGATGGAGGAGCCTGGTAGGCTGCAGTCCATGGGGTCGCTAAGAGTTGGACACGACTGAGCGACTTCACTTCACTTTCAGGGAACTAAGATCCTGCAAGCCAGTGGCATGGCCAAACACAAAGTAAAGGGTTGTCTCGCTGACAGTGGTTTGCTTATCAAAGAAAGAGAAGGTTCTGGAACACTATAAACTGGAGCAGAAACTTTGAGCTGTGTTTCCCAAACTTAGTCTTTTAAGTATCCTTTCACTATGCCTGCCATGGCTGATTACCTCCTGTGCTTATATAGTTTTCTTTAAACTGGGTTGCTTTTTACCTAAATATATTTTTTTTTCAGTGGGCTTCCTTGGTGGCTCAGATGGTAAAGAATCTTCCCACAATGGGGGAGACCTGGTTTGATCCTTGTGTCAGGAAGATCCCCTGGAAAAGAGAATGGCTAGAAGACTTATCTCATTTCCATACACAGAAAACCAATAGATTTGCCATAAGCCAATAGCTACTTCAAAAATAAAAGCCATGAAAATCAAACAATGTTATTAACTTCTAGTTCAATCCTGTTCTTTGACAAAGGTTCTGAACTTGGGCCTGTTCTTTCTTTCTTTTTTTTTAAACTTTTTATGTCTATACAATTTTTAAAGGTTACTTTCCATTTACAGGTCTTCCCTGGTGCTCAATCTGTAAAGAGTCTGCCTGCAATGCCAGAGACCCGGGTTCAATCCCTGGGTCAGGAAGAGCCCCTGGAGAAGGGAATGGCTACCCACTCCAGTGTTCTTGCCTAGAGAATTCCATGGACAGAGGAGCCTGGTGTGTTACAGTCCATGGGACTGAGTGACATGACTGAGTGACTAACAGTTTCACTTCCATTTACAGTTATTACATTGGCTGTATTCCCTGTGCTGGACAATCCATCCTTAAGTCTATCTTATACTTAATAGTGGGAGGGGGCAACATACAGATGGGGTAGTGGGAGGAGTCTATTCTTATTGGAAAGTTGTTAAAACATTCAAGTGGAAACTTCCTTCTTGATTTAATCAGAAGGATTGAGGGATAATTTAAAAAGAGAAATACTTTCTTGGTATGTGATTCAACATCCTTTAATACTAAGTCCTGAACTATTCTGTGTACTGCAATCGTACACATTCCATACTGAGAATAGTGTTTAACAGTGTATAACACACTGTCTTGGCAGTATCTTCTGTGATTCTCCAAGTCAGACTTTTCTTTGGAATGGAGTCAAGGATCAGTTGATCCCTGGTTTCTCCAATTACCAGAGTGCCTTTCCTTACACATGTCCATTATGCAACAACTCTAGCAATTGAGGGCAGACTTATGTCATAGCTTTACCTCTGTCCTTTACCCCTTGAACATCTCGAGTGTTGGCTGTTCTCCAATCGTCTCCTTCTGCTCCTCACTCTCCACCCTCCTTTGACCCATTCTCTGTCCTGGAGATCATCATCTACAGACTGACTCGGATTCAGCTGTACTGAAGCAATAGCAGAAGATGGAAGTACAGAAGGAGAATGGCCAGATTTCTCCTCCCACTCCCTGTTTGCTTGATGAAACAGCTCGGGCAATATCCTCACCCCCACCTGCACGGTTCTGACTTTGACCAGCTTCTGTGAAAACTGTGTCCTTTCTTTGCTCTTTCAGGTCTAAAGGTGATAATGACATCCTGCTGATGATGACTCAACAATGATTTAACTTTCCTTGTTTGATCCCTCAGTCCTATTGACACTTTTGTAATAATTTCTTATTAAAACACCTTCATATAAGACATCTTTTGGGGACAACAGAATGGAAAGACTAGAGATCTCTTCAGGAAAATAAGAGATACCAAGGTAAGATTTCATGCAAAGATGGGCACAATAAAGGACAGAAACCATATGAACCTAACAGAAGCAGAAGATATTAAGAAGAAGTGGCAAGAATACACAGAAGAACTGTACAAAAAAGATCTTCATGACCCAGATAACCACGATACTGTGATCACTCACCTAGAGCCAGACATCCTGGAATGTGAAGTCAAGTGGGCCTTAGGAAGCATCACTATGAACAAAGCTAGTGGAGGTGATGGAATTCCAGCTGAGCTATTTCAAATCCTGAAAGATGATGCTGTGAAAGTGCTGCACTCAATATGCCAGCAAATATGGAAAACTCAGCAGTGGCCACAGGACTGGAAAAGGTCAGTTTTCATTCCAATCCCAAAGAAGGGCAATTCCAAAGAATGTTCAAACCACTGCACAATTGCACTCATCTCACAAGCTAGAAAAGTAATGTTCAAAATTCTTCAAGCTAGGCTGCAACAGTATGTGAACCACGAACTTCCAGATGTTCAAGCTGGATTTCGAAAAGG
Organism: Bison bison bison; assembly: GCF_000754665.1. Lineage (NCBI taxonomy): Eukaryota > Metazoa > Chordata > Mammalia > Artiodactyla > Bovidae > Bison > Bison bison. The sequence continues at coordinate 16,403 of NW_011494614.1, read as the reverse complement.
CAGAGGAACCAGAGGTCGAATTGCCAACATCTGTTGGATCATCAAAAAGCAAGAGAGTTCCAGAAAAAAATCTGCTTCTGCCTTACTGACCATGCCAAAGCCTTTGTCTGTGTGGATCACAACAAACCATGGAAAATTCTTAGTGTGATGGAAATACCAGACCACCTTACCTGCCTCCTGGAACATCTGTATGCAGGTCAAGAAGCAACAGTTAGAACCGGACATGGAACAACAGACTGGTTCCAAATCGGGAGAGGAGTACATCAAGGCTGTATATTGTTACTCTGCTGATTTAACTTACATGCAGAGTACATCATGAGAAATGTCGGGCTGGATGAAGCACAAGCTGGAATCAAGATAGCTGGGAGAAATATCAATTACCTCAGATATGCAGGTGACACCACCCTTATGGCAGAAAGTGAAGAAGAATTAAAGAGCCTCTTGATGAAAGTGAAAGAGGAGAGTGAAAAAGTTGGCTTAAAACTCAACATTCGGAAAACTAAGATCATGGCATCTGGTCCCATCACTTCATGGCAAATAGATAGGGAAATAATGGAAACAGTGACAGACTTTATTTTCTTGGGCTCCAAAATCACTGCAGATGGTGGCTGCAGCCATGAAATTAAAAGACACTTTCTCCTTGGAAGAAAATCTATGACCAACCTAGATAGCATATTCAAAAGCAGAGACATTACTTTGCCAACAAAGATTCGTCTAGTCAAAGCTATGGTTTTTCCACTGGTCATGTATGGATGTGAGAGTTGGACTATAAAGAAAGCTGAGCACCGAAGAATTGATGCTTTTGAACTGTGGTGTTGGAGAAGACTCTGGAGAGTCCCTTGAACTGCAAGGAGATCCAACCAGCCTATTTAAAGGAAATCAGTCCTGAATATTCATTGGAAGGACTGATGTTGAAGCTGAAATTCCAATACTTTCGCCACCTGATGCAAAGAACTGACTCATTGGAAAAGACCCTAATGCTGGGAAAGATTGAAGGCAGGAGGTGAAGGGGACGACAGCAGTTGGATGGCATCACTGACTCAATGGACATGAGTTTGAGTAAGCTCTGGGAGTTAGTGATGGACAGAGAGGCCTGGCATGCTTCAATCCATGGGGTCACAAAGAGTTGGACATGACTGAGTGACTGAACTGAACTGAACTGATTTCTGGCCAGATTTCAAGTAGTAAAGTTGGAAATTTTTCACTGTATATACTTTTATACATGTTTCTGTGTGCTTGTATTACTTATTCAAAAATGTAATTGTTTAATAATCAAACAAATAGCAATATTACACATCAAAATTTGTGAGATACAGCTAAGTCAGTGCCTGGAGGGAAATTTTAGCTTTAAGTTGACAATTTATGAGTTAAGCTTCCATTCCAAGAAACTAGAAAAAGAAAAGCAAATTTTAATTAAGACAGGAAATAAAGACAGGAACAAAAATTGAAGAAGTAAAAATAGAGGTAGAAATAAAGTAAAAAATTGGCTTTTTGAAAAGATCAATGAAATGATAAACCTCAAGCATAGAGCAAGTAGAAAAAATGCAAATTACTAACACTAGGAATAAAAAAAGGAGATAACTACAGATCCTAAATACTAAAAAAATTAAGATGGTAATCTAACAACTTTATGTCAAAAATTTGACAACATAGTTGAAAAGAAATATTTTCTTGAGAAATATAAATTACTTAAACTGAAACAAAGGAAATAGGAAAAATAGTAAGTCCTGAATTGATTAAAGAAGTTGAATCTAAAATTAAATCCTTCCTTATTCTCCAACTGTCTCAGAAAACCCTACAATCCCAGATGGACTTATTGGTAAATTTTTTCTGAACATTCAAAGGAGAATATGTATACTTTTAGATAAGAAAGAAGAAATGATTCTAAACTAGTTTTATAAGGCCAGCATAACCCTGATGCCTAAGGGATATTATAAGAAAGGAATGTTACAGGCCATTATGTCTAACTTAAGAGTATTAGATACTAAAACCCTAAAAAAAACTTAGTGAATTGAATCCAGTGATAAATAAGAAAGACTATATACCTTATGACTAAGCTAAGTTTTACAAAATTGCAAAATTGATTTAATACTCAGATAAATGTAATTCACCAAATTAACAATATAAAGAAGCATCGTAGGATTACCTCAATACACGCGGCGAGAGCTATTGACAAAATTCAGCAGTCTTTAATGATAAAATCTGTTAGCAAACTAGAACAAGTTCTAGTTTGGGAACCTTCTTAATCCTATAAAGAATACCTATAAAACACCTTCAGCTAATATTAAATAAATTGTAAAGCTCTGAACTCCTAACTCCTGAGGCCAGAAATAAGACAACAATGCACACCATCACTTCTATTAAACAGTATATAGGTGAATCTAGCTAGTGTATTAGGCAAGAAAAAATTAAAATATATAAAGGTTAGAAACAAAGATATAACACTTTTTATTTACAGATGATATGATTGCATATACATAGAATTATTAACGATCTTAGAAACTGAATTAGATCATTCAGTACTGTTAAGACTTTAAGTTTTCCCAAACTGATGTACAGGTTCCATGCAATCCCTATTGAAACTTCAGTTGCTCTTCAGGGGGTTGATTTATTTTCATATAAATATGTTCAGTTCGGTTCAGTTCAGTCTCTCAGTCGTGTCTGACTCTTTGCGACCCCATGGACTGCAGCACACCAAGCTTCCCTATCCATCACCAACTCCCGTAGTTTACTCAAACTCATGTCCATTGAGTCAGTGATGCCATCCAACCATCTCATCATCTGGTATCCCCTTCTCCTCCCACCTCAATCTTTCCCAGCATCAGGATCTTTTCCAATGAGTCAGCTCTTCGCATCAGATGGCCAGAGTATTGGAGTTTCAACTTCAGCACCAGTCCTTCCAATGAATATTCAGGACTGATTTCCTATAGGATGGACTGGTTGGATCTCCTTGCAGTCCAAGGGACTCTCAAGAGTCTTCTCCAACATCACAGTTCAAAAGCATCAATTCTTCAGCGCTCACCTTTCTTTATAGTCCAACTCTCACATCCATACATGACTACTGGAAAAACCATAGCTTTGACTAGATGGACCTTTGTTGGCAAAGTAATGTCTCTGCTTTTTAATATACTGTCTAGGTTGGTCATAGCTTTTCTTCCAAGGAGCAAGCATCTTTAACTTCATGGCTGCAGCCACCATCTGCAGTGATTTTGGAGCCCAAGAAAATAAAGTCTGTCACTGTTTCCATTGTTTCCCCATCTATTTGCCATGAAGTGATGGGACCAGATGCCATGATCTTAGTTTTCCGAATGTTGAGTTTTAAGCCAGTTTTTTCACTCTCCTCTTTCACTTTCATCAAAAGGCTCTTTAGTTCTTCTTTGCTTTCATATATAAATACTTTATAGTCATATAATTTCATATAAATTTATTAGTATATCATATTTATATGAAAATGCAAATATCCTAGTACAGCCAAGGCAAACTTAAAGAAAAAGCATAAAGTTGAAGACTTTATACTACCAAATTTCAAGATTTACTATAAAGCTACAGTAATTCAGACAGCGTAACTTGACCTGTTAAATAGGCAAATAAGTCAACAAAATATAGAGTTCAGAAATATGCCCAATGGCCCCCCACTCCAGTACTCTTGCCTGGAAAATCCCATGGACGGAGGAGCCTGGTAGGCTGCAGTCCATGGGGTCGCTAATAGTTGGACACGACTGACTGACTTCACTTTCACTTTTCACTTTCATGCATTGGAGAAGGAAATGGCAACCCACTCCAGTGTTCTTGCCTGAAGAATCCCAGGGAAAGGGAGCCTGTTGGGCTGCCGTCTACGGGGTCGCACAGAGTCGGACACGACTGAAGCGACTTAGCAGCAGCAGCAGCAAACAGTTACTTAATGTGCAATAACAACACAGTAGCATAATCATTTTTAATAGTGTTATTATAGCAATTATATATTCCTGTGGAAAAAATGAACGTTGCCTCTTACTTCATGTCAAACACAAATTATTAATTTGAGATGGCTAGTTCTATACATGAAGGCTTCTAGAAAAAATGTTAAGAGAATACTTTCACAAATTTGGATTAAGGAAAGATTTACTGAATGGGACACAAAAATTACTAACCATAAAAAATTAACAAATTTGGCATAATTAAGATTAACAGCTTCTGCTCATCCAAATCAAGATACCCATAAAGGATTAAAAAGGCAAATTCAGGAGAAAGTATCTGCAATGCTCAGATCCAACAAAAGAATTGTATAAAATGTATGAAGTGAAGTCACTCAGTCGTGTCCGACTCTTTGTGACCCAATAGACTGTAGCCTACCAGGCTCCTCCGTCCATGGGATTTTCCAGGCAAGAGTACTGGAGGGGGTTGCCATTTCCTTCTCCAATACAAATGTATAAAGAACTCCTAAAAGTCAATAAGAAAAAAATAAACAAGTAGTTAAAAAATGGGCAAAAAACTTGAAGAGACACCTAACAAAGGAGGATATTCAAATACCTATTTAAGCATATGAAAAGGTGCTCAACTTCATTACTCCTCAAGGAAATGTAAATTAAAATCAGAAAGATATAACACCATCAGAATGGCTAACTTCAAAGTTTGATGATACTAATTATTATCAATTAAGATGTCAAGCAACTGGAATTCGCACACACTGGTGGTGAGAGTATACATTCATATTGCTCCTAGAAAGCTACTTAGTATTATGAACTAAAGCTAAGTATATAACTATCCTATGGCCCAGCAACCCCACTCTAGGCGTATACCCAAGAGAAGCAAAGCCTGTCTACTAGAAGACATGGATGAGAATGCTCATAGCAGCTTTTCTCATTATTGAGAAAATTGAGAACAACCCAAATATCCATCAATGAGAGAATAGGTCAATAAATTCTAGCCTCTCATACAATGGAATACTAAAGTAATTTTGATAAATACACAAAGCAACATGAGTGAATCTCACCATATTAAACAGAGCAAAAGAATCCAGACACAATGGTAGTGTACACAATATGATTTCATTTATGTGAGATTCAAGAGGGAAATGGTGTAGTTCATTAAGAGCAACTGATCTCAAATGTACACAAAAGTTGCTCTTGTAGAGTACATAAAGCTAAAATCACCTCGGCTCTTTCAACAAATGGACATGATCAAAGGAATTAATTGTACTGAGCATCTAAACTCAGTGCCTTATAATCTAATCACGATCTAATGAGGGAGACTGAATAGGGACTTTATATTCTTAGAAACTCATAAAAGCCTTTTTTAATAAAAGCCCTCAGCAAACAAATCAGACCCCTGTGGTGGAATAATATTTTAAGATATTAACCACCGGGTCCCCACTCCTGGCCCCAGGAGTTTCCCATAGCCCTTCCACCCACTCAAGCTCAATGCACTTTGCCTTGGGGTAGAAATGACCCAGCAGAGAGGGAGAAGAAGCCTTTGTAGTTCTAAAAGCTCAACCCACAGCGGGGACCAGAAAGAGCACAGGGCATAGCACAAAGGATTTCAAAGAATGTGTAGTGACTCAGAGAGTTTTTCCCACCCTCAAAACTAGTTTGAAAATATTCCTTGGGTGGATGGGAGACAAGGACTGGAGGGAAAGTAGAAAAAACTAGGGCCCTGAAGAGGTGCCCTGTGCCTTGCTGTCCTTGGGCTGCATCCTTGGAGTGGAGGTCAGGGGAATGATGGCAACCCCAGAAAGATTTGAGGGATTCAAATGAAGAAGGTGTCTCTTCTTACTTTGCAGTTGAAAGCCATCCCAACTTATCCTGCACTGACCATGAAGCAGGAGCAAGGACTGCAAGCAAGGACATGGTTATGTGGGGCGTCTGGGTTGATGGGCCCCTTAGCAGCCTCTAGAATTCCCTCATGCTCCCAAGCAGAAGAGGCAGATGTATCAAAAAGTGGACCCTAGAGTGGGCTGTGAGAGTCAAAAAGAGCCATACTTGGAGAAGCCCAGAGATCTGCATTGGGGATAAGGTGACAGCACACATGAGACCCAAGGATTGGGAAACTGTACATCCAAGCAGGTGCCAACCTCGTGGATATTTATCAAGAGATGGATGGCCCCTCCCAAAGCTGTGACATAACATTTGTTGTTATGACATTGAAACATGTAAAATATCATGTAAGAAACGAGTTGCCAGTCCAGGTTCGATACACAATACTGGATGCTTGGGGCTAGTGCACTGGGACGACCCAGAGGGATGGTATGGGGAGGGAGGAGGGAGGAGCGTTCAGGATGGGGAACACATGTATACCTGTGGCGGATTCACTTTGATATTTGGCAAAACTAATACAATTATGTAAAGTTTAAAAATAAAATAAAATTTAAAAAAAATTAAAAAATTTAAAAAAAGAATTCATTAAAAAAAAAAAAATTTGTTGTTGTTCAGTCGTGTCCAACTCTTTGTGACCCCATGAATCACAGCACACCAGGCCTCCCTGTCCATCACCAACTCCCGGAGTTCACCCAAACTCATGTCCATCGAGTTGGTGATGCCATCCAGCCATCTCATCCTCTGTCATCCCCTTCACCTCCCACCTTCAATCTTTCCCAGCATTAGGGTCTCTTCCAATGAGTCAGCTCTTTGCATTAGATGGTCAAAGTATTGGAGCTTCAGCTTCAGCATCAGTCCTTCCAATGAATATTCAGGACTAATTTCCTTTAGGATGGACTGGTTGGATCTCCTTGCAGTCCAAGGGACTCTCAAGAGTCTTCTCCAACACCACAGTTCAAAAGCATCAATTCTTTGGTGCTCAGGCTTCTTTATGTTCTAACTCTCACATCCATACATGACTACTGGAAAAACCATAGCTTTGACTAGACGCACCTTTGTTGGCAAAGTAATACCTCTGCTTTTTAATAGCTGTCTAGGTTGGTCATAGCTTTTCTTCCAAGGAGTAAGCATCTTTTAATTTCATGGCTGCAGTCACCATCTGCAATGACATAACATAGGCATCCTGAAACTCAGACTCAATCTCAGAGAGAAGGGGGAACCTTGAATTGACTGAGATTAAGTTTCTACTGCCAGACATGCTAATAGGAGATGGCTGCCACCTCTGTACGTGGGACCCAGGAAGAGAGAGGAAGGTGATTTTTTTGCTTGTTTTTTTTTTTTTTTTTTAAAACTTTGGATGCAAAATTAATCAATGTTCAATATAGAAAACATATAGTATGCTTAGTCACTCAGTCATGTCCTGCCAGGCTCCTCTGTCCATGGAATTTCCCAAGCAAGAGTATTGGAGCGGGTTGCCATTTCCTCCAGGGGATCTTCCTGACTCAGGGACTGAATCTGAATTTCCTGCATCTCCTGAGTCTCCTGCATTGCAGTCGGATTCTTTACCACTGCACTACCTGGGAATCTCAGAAAACATATAGTTCACATAAGCAAAAAGGTAAAGCATATAATCTCATTACGCAGAGATAATAGCTATTATTACATGACCCTTTTATTTTCTTTTACAAAAATAAGATTTTATTGTGCCCATCAATTAAGAACTTTGCTTTTTTTTTTTTTTTAATAATTATATAGCATAACCTGCCTGGGTTGTCATTACATGCTCTTCCTCGTCATCATTTTTAATAACCATAGCAGTGAGTGTTAGGGATGTTCTATAATATTTTTTAAACACTTTACTAATTGTTGGGCTTTCCTACTACTGTAATTAACACTGTGATGAATACTTAATGCTAAATCCTTGTGTACATCCTTGGCTATTTCAGTGTTAACCTGGATTTTTCCACTTCCTTTGGCTCCCAGTGTTGAAACTGGGCATATATAGCAGAGAAAACCTGGCTGGTCATTCTAGTCACTTAATCAGCCATGTAGATTGGAACCAGTAAAACAGGTTGGGTATAATGCTATAAAAACCAACCAACCCTAGTTTTGACTCAAAATTATTCCTGTTCCCTGGAGATTATGTCCCCAATTCAAATCCTCTGGCATATCGAGTGAGGGAACTGCCTCATGTATTAACTCATATTCTTAAGAGAATACACTGTCATCCTTGCCTGGCAAGAGGAGCCCCTGGCAGCATGGTCTATGTTACTATTTATACAGCATGCTTTATACATGCTGGTGAGTGCCAAATGTATTAAGTCAATGAGAGTCACTTGCACAATGCATATGGGATCAGGATATAAATGATTTGGAGTCCTTTTTTTGTACAATGAATCTTCTTATATAAAATCTACTGATAAGCTTCCAAATAGAATGTTTAAATATCTGGCAGAGAAGTTTTATAAGAACTACTCTTCTTCCGGTGGGTCTTTTCTTATGCTCTGCTGCTGCTAAGTCGCTTCAGTCGTGTCCGACTCTGTGCGACCCCATAGATGGCAGCCCACGAGGCTCCGTCCCTGGGATTCTCCAGGCAAGAACAACCTGGAGTGGGTTGCCATTTCCTTCTCCAGTGCATGAAAGTGAAAAGTGAAAGTGAAGTCGCTCAGTCATGTCTGACTCTTAGCGACCCCATGGACTGCAGCCTAGCAGGCTCCTCCGCCCATGGGACTTTTCAGGCAAGAGTACTGGAGTGGGTCACCAGTGCCTTCTCCGATGCTCATCTCTGGCTAAATGGGGCTCAGAGAATGGTTAGTAAAGCTCTTAAAAAGCTCTTCAAAGTGTTTAAATGCCCCAGCAACCTGTCTGCCTATACAGTAAAGTGCAACCCCTTAGCACAGATGATTTCCTTGTCCTGCTGAATCTGTCCTCAGATCTTCCCCTGTAGCTTTTTTCTCCCCCGACTATCACTCCTTTCTTACTGAACCACTATGGATTATAACACTTTATGTCATAACTGGTTTAAATATCTGTCTCTCCCTTCCCATAACCACAAAATCCTGCCCACTACTCTGCCTCCATCTAAGAACCTAGTTCCCTGGGTGGCTCAGATGGTAAAGAATCTGATCCAATGTGGGAGACCAAGATTTGATCCCTGGGTCAGGAAGATCCCTTGGAAGAAGAAATGGCAACCCATTCTAGTATTCTTGCCTGGAAAATCCCATGGACAGAGGAGCCTGGCTGGCTACAGTCCATGTACTCGCAAAGAATCCGATATGACTGGGTGAATAACAAGAGAGAGAAGTACCTGGGATACAGTAGACAATCTATAAAAAGATCCATAAGTCAATTTGTCATAAAATAAACACCTGACATATGATAAGAAGGGCTAGCACTTATTATGCTCCAAGAGCTTTATCTGTGTTATCTCACTTAATCTTCACAACAACCTATCAACTTGGTACTCTTGTTGTCTTCATTTCATAGACAAGGAAACTAAGGCACAGAGATTAAGAACCTCATCCAATATTATAATAGTCAATAGATGGCAGAATGGAATTTGAAGCCAGACAGTAAGGTTGCAAAGTCCTGCTTCTTCACCTATAATGAATGAAATTTATTATAGAATAAATGATGCTAACATGTCACTGGGATAGGGACCACATGCAGGGAATTTGTTCAGTTTTTTTGATAAGTGCTTGGGCTCTATAGACTGATTGCTTCTATTAAAATTCTGCTTTTGCCACTTAGTAGCTTTGTGAGCTTGGAAAAGTTATTTAAAATTTCTAAGCCTCTGTTTTCTCACCCATAAAATGTGGATAAACATGGCCCCATCCTGATGAGATTATAGTGAACATTAAATGATATAATTCTTATTAAGTGCCTGGCATGTCATAGGAGCTCAGTAAATACTGTATACACATAGCTTATTTCTAGGTCATAATCTAGTACTTACTGATATTTACTGTCCCCAAGGGAATATTTCAAATGCCTTGGCAAGCAGGCCATCCATTCCCCAGTCACCTTCTTTGCACACAAGTCCATGTATATGTGTGTGTATTGATCATACAATACAAATATGAAATGACAAGGTCCCTTATCCACCTAGAAGGCCTCTACAAGTGTGTTCTGTGCCAGGCACAGGTGTTACAGCTTTCTAAGGTGGCACCAAACAGGGCTTCAGTGTCACCCTGCCTGACAGATCTCAGGGACCCTCTCATTCTAACATCCCAACTGTCAAAGAGTAAAGCCTTTTCCAGACCTCAGGCAGTCATGAGAACTTGGGAGGAGAGCAAGGGTTGGAGGCAGCCCCACCCAACATCCAGAAAAGGGCTGCCCCTTCAATCCATCACTGATAAGACACCAGCACATAGCATCCACCCCATAGACCTGTTTGGGCTCAACCTTCCAGAGACTAAATTCTCACTGGGTTCTTTTCCCACCAAGAGGAAGCTGGGTGGGATTTACCCATGATCTCATAGCTCCCTTCTCTTACTTTATTTCTCATGGGTCTGGGCAGCTGTGCCCTGAAAATACAGCTCTGAGTAAAAGAAATAAGGTCTGCTTTCTTTCATCACTAAAACTCGGAGTTAAAGTCAAAAGTAAACTGAACTTCTGAAAGGCAAATGGAGAAATCCACCAGCACAATTCAGCAGGGTGCTGGGAGAGAGAGAGACAAGAGTAAACAGCGTGAAAGTCTCTCAAAGATGAGGCAGGGCAAGTGAATTCAACCAGTGCATTCAGCCAGTGAATGCAGAGGCCCCAACGTGCACAAGTGGAATCTCAGATCCTCTGCTCCCAACTTCAGCCTAAACTCAGGTGTGAGTATTACTCAGTCTAACTGGTGAAGAAAGGGTTTGGGGGACATTTAATCTGCCTAGGATAATGTCAGTCAGTGGTGCTATCAGGACCCATGATGTTTCCTCTGTCTTTTTAGAAGTAGTTGCTGGGAGGGTGCAGAGACTCATGGAATGTTAGTGCGAGAAGGAATCTACCCACCCATGCCCCCTCATTTTACCTGGGGAGGAGCTAAGTGTCAGAGTGAATCCATTTGCCCAAGGTCACAAGACACGATGGCTTGTCCATGGTTCTACGCTGTCCCCCTTATGCTTTCTGCCTCCTCCAGCTGATACACCCATACCTTCCTTTCTACCCACTATTCATACTTAATATGATGCAGGGTGCATGTCAGAGCCATAACACACCTGTGGGCTACAGAGGGGAAAAAGCATATAACAGGGTCTCATAGGAAATACCTTGCCATCTATTTTTCTGCCCCCTTGTGGGAATCAATTCCATTTTGGACCCCATATATAAAGCTAACTTTCCACCCAGAAAAGAGACCACAGATCTTCCAGAGCAGAGAGAGAAACTTCCAGGGTTATGCCACCAAGGTATCCAAACAGAAGGAGAGGCCAATCAAGTTGCCAAGCACGTGTTACAGCCATTCTGTTGCTACATGTGGCTGAGGATTAGCAACATTTTCTTAGCAAGAAAGAAAGAGCATCATTATCAGAATGCTTCTAGTAACAGATATTGAGTACTTACCATATACAGGCAGTATTACTTAATCCTCAACAACATTAGGTAGTTATTGTTATCCCCTTTTTAAAGAAGAGGAAATTTAGGCACAAAAAGGTTAAGTAGCCATGAAATTAAAAGACGCTTACTCCTTGGGGCTATATGGACTGAGGTTCGTGACATTGTACAGGAGACAGGGATCAAGACCATCCCCATGGAAAAGAAATGCAAAAAAGCAAAATGGCTGTCTGGGGAGGCATTACAAATAGCTGTGAAAAGAAGAGAAGCAAAAAGCAAAGCAGAAAAGGAAAGATATAAACATCTGAATGCAGAGTTCCAAAGAATAGCAAGAAGAGATAAGAAAGCCTTCTTCAGAGATCAATGCAAAGAAATAGAGGAAAACAACAGAATGGGAAAGACTAGAGATCTCTTCAAGAAAATCAGAGATACCAAGGGAACATTTCATGCAAAGATGAGCTCGATAAAGGACAGAAATGGTATGGACCTAACAGAAGCAGAAGATATTAAGAAGAGGTGGCAAGAATACACAGAAGAACTGTACAAAAAAGATCTTCATGCCCCAGGTA
>NW_011494614.1:3807-4394 GCF_000754665.1 Bison bison bison | reverse complement strand
ACAAAGCTAGTGGAGGTGATGGAATTCCAGTTGAGCTATTTCAAATCCTGAAAGATGATGCTGTGAAAGTGCTGCACTCAATATGCCAGCAAATTTGGAAAACTCAGCAGTGGCCACAGGACTGGAAAAGGTCAGTTTTCATTCCCCCAAAGAAAGGCAATGCCAAAGAATGCTGAAACTACCGCACAATTGCACTCATCTCACACACTAGTAAAGTAATGCTCAAAATTCTCCAAGCCAGGCTTCAACAATATGTGAACCGTGAACTTCCAGATGTTTAAGCTGGAATTAGAAAAGGCAGAGGAACCAGAGATCAAATTGCCAACATCTGCTGGATCATGGAAAAAGCAAGAGAGTTCCAGAAAAACATCTATTTCGGCTTTATTGACTATGCCAAAGCCTTTGACTGTGTGGATCACAATAAACAATGGAAAATTCTGAAAGAGATGGGAATACCAGACCACCTGACCTGCCTCTTGAGAAACCTATATGCAGGTCAGGAAGCAACAGTTAGAACTGGACATGGAACAACAGACTGGTTGCAAATAGGAAAAGGAGTCCGTCAAGGCTGTATATTGTCCCCCTGC
>NW_011494614.1:1512-3576 GCF_000754665.1 Bison bison bison | reverse complement strand
CTTTGCTAACAAAGGTCCATCTAGTCAAGGCTATGGTTTTTCCAGTGGTCATGTATGGATGTGAGAGTTGGACTGTGAAGAAAACTGAGTAACGAAGAATTGATGCTTTTGAACTGTGGTTTTGGAGAAGACTCTTGAGAGTCCCCTAGGACTGCAAGGAGATCCAACCAGTCCATCCTAAAGGAGATCAGTCCTGGGTGTTCATTGGAAGGACTGATGCTAAAGCTGAAACTCCAGTACTTTGGCCACCTCATGCGAAGAGTTGTCTCATTGGAAAAGACTCTGATGCTGGGAGGGTTTGAGGGCAGGAGGAGAAGGGGACGACAGAGGATGAGATGGCTGGATGGCATCACCAACTCAATGGACATGAGTTTGAGTGAACTCTGGGAGTTGGTGATGGACAGGGAGGCCTGGCGTGCTGTGATTCATGGGGTTGCAAAGAGTCAGACACGACTGAGCGACTGAACTGAACTGAACTGAATCTGTAAATAGTAAATAATCTGACTTTCGAACCTGACTCTTCATCACACTCTTGTCAACTCTCTTATAAAACTGTGTATATTTCTTGCTTCATGCTTGGGTTCCGTCATTCTCATCGGGTTCTATTCTTTTTATCAAGTCCTAAAGGAAAGTTTCCCTCCAGTTATTATTATTGGTCAACACCTAAACCAAATCTATTTCAATTTCTTCGCTGCTTCATTCCCCCCTCATTATATAATGTATTGTTAATAGTCTTTATAACTACCATTTTTAACTGAATAAATAACCCTTTGTTGAATAGATCTATCATTATTTGCTCACGATGTTAAATAAATAGGGCACATAAAGCCCTATTATGATATATTTGGGCAGTTCCCAAATTTTTCATGTTATCAATAACTGCAGTATACTTTACCTTTTCTATACTTACCATATATATTTTGCTTTAGGTTAGCAGAGTTTCAATTTTCTTAAGGAAGTCAAAGCATGATTTGTATCTTTGTGAGTTTAGATAGGAAGAGTTTAAGAAAACATAGATGGGCCATGAGCCAACCCAGAGGTCTCAGTCAGTTCAGTGAACACCATGAAAGGCCTGCATAAATCAGCAGTGACAAGAAGAGAGAGTTGCCACATCAACCAAAAGAATATGCACAAGCAATTTAGGAAGGCTAGAAACTTCATCACGGCTCAGAGTCCTGGCTGGAGAGACAGCTCTTATATCATAGTGAATACTGGCTACTCATCTGGAGCAGTTTTTCAAAACAAGACAAGTTAATCATGATTCCCAGATCACTTGGGAGCATTCTCAATTCTTTGCAACAACCACAATGCACAGAGCACAGCACATACACACACATGCACACACACACACACACACACACATTTGTTGTTCAGTCACTCAGTTATGTCCGACTCTTTGTGATCCCATGGACTGTAGCACATCAGGCTTCCCTGTCCTTCACTATCTGCCAGAGTTTGCTCAAATTTATGTCCATTGAATTGGTGATGCCATCCAACCATCTCATCCTCTGTCATCCCCTTCTCCTCCTGCCTCCAATCTTTCCCATCATCGGGGTATTTTCAAATGAATCAACTCTTCACATCAGGTGGCCAAAATATTGGAGCCTCATACACACACACACGATCTAGAGAAGCCCATTTTCCTGCTCATTCACATAGCAGAGATGAGAGACCTTGGGATTAGGGAAGACCTTGATTAGGAGCTCAGCCTCAATCCTTCCCACCAAGTTGAATGTTATCCAATACAACTATTTCCCAGTCTTCTCACATGTAAAATGAGATTTGCGTTTAAGGGAATAATTAAATGGATTTTTTAAAAGTACTTTAAAAACCACAGAATCAGATCAGATCAGATCAGTCGCTCAGTTGTGTCCGACTCTGCGACCCCATGAATCGCAGCATGCCAGGCCTCCCTGTCCATCACCAACTCTCAGAGTTCACTCAGACGCACGTCCATCGAGTCAATGATGCCATCCAGCCATCTCATCCTCTGCCATCCCCTTCTCCTCCTGCCCCCAATCCCTCCCAGCATCAGAGTCTTTTCCAGTGAGTCAACTCTTCGCA
>NW_011494614.1:0-656 GCF_000754665.1 Bison bison bison | reverse complement strand
CCATCTCTTCTTAATATCTTCTGCTTCTGTTAGGTCCTATACCATTTCTGTCCTTTATCGAGCCCATCTTTGCATGAAATGTTCCTTTGGTATCTCTAATTTTCTTGAAGAGATCTCTAGTCTTTCCCATTCTGTTGTTTTCCTCTATTTCTTTGCATTGATTGCTGAAGAAGGCTTTCTTATCTCTTCTTGCTATTCTTTGGAACTCTGCATTCAGATGTTTATATCTTTCCTTTTCTCCTTTGCTTTTCGCTTCTCTTCTTTCACAGCTATTTGTAATGCCTCCCCAGACAGCCACTTTGCTTTTTTGCATTTCTTTTCCATGGGGATGGTTTTGATCCCTGTCTCGTGTACAATGTCACGAACCTCATTCCATAGTTCATCAGGCACTCTGTCTATCAGATCTAGGCCCTTAAATCTATTTCTCACTTCCACTGTATAATCATAAGGGATTTGATTTAGGTCATACCTGAATGGTCTAGTGGTTTTCCCTACTTTCTTCAATTTCAGTCTGAATTTGAAAATAAGGAGTTCATGGTCTGAGCCACAGTCAGCTCCTGGTCTTGTTTTTGCTGACTGTATAAAGCTTCTCCATCTTTGGCTGCAAAGAATATAATCAATCTGATTTCGGTGTTGACCATCTGGTGATGTCCATG
>NW_011494613.1:7290807-7291440 GCF_000754665.1 Bison bison bison | reverse complement strand
GCATATATATTTATAATTGTTATATCTTCTTCTTGGATTGATCCTTTGATCATTATGTAGTGACCTTCTTTGTCTCTTTTCACAGCCTTTGTTTTAAAGTCTATTTTATCTGATATGAGTATTGCTACTCCTGCTTTCTTTTGGTCCCTATTTGCATGGAAAATCTTTTTCCAGCCCTTCACTTTCAGTCTGTATGTGTCCCCTGTTTTGAGGTGGGTCTCCTGTAGACAACATATGTAGGGGTCTTGTTTTTGTATCCATTCAGCCAGTCTTTGTCTTTTGGTTGGGGCATTCAACCCATTTACGTTTAAGGTAATTACTGATAAGTATGATCCCGTTGCCATTTACTGTATTGTTTGGGGTTCGAATTTATACACCATTTTTGTGTTTCCTGTCTAGAGCATATCCTTTAGTATTTGTTGGAGAGCTGGTTTGGTGGTGCAGAATTCTCTCAGCTTTTGCTTGTCTGAGAAGCTTTTGATTTCTCCTTCATACTTGAATGAAATCCTTGCTGGGTACAATAATCTGGGCTGTAGGTTATTTTCTTTCATCATTTTAAGTATGTCTTGCCATTCCCTCCTGGCTTGAAGAGTTTCCATTGAAAGATCAGCTGTTATCCTTATGGGAATTCCC
>NW_011494613.1:7290245-7290707 GCF_000754665.1 Bison bison bison | reverse complement strand
CAGCGTGTTGTTCAGCCTCCATTATGTTTGGAATTTTTAATAGTTTTTCTCCTGTAATTGAGATCTAATCTTACTGCATTGTGGTCAGAAAAGATGCTTGGAATGATTTCTATTTTTTTGAATTTACCAAGACTAGCTTTATGGCCCAGGATGTGATCTATCCTGGAAAAGGTTCCATGTGCGCTTGAGAAAAAGGTGAAATTCATTGTTTTGGGATGAAATGTCCTATAGATATCAATTAGGTCTAACTGGTCTATTGTATCGTTTAAAGTTTGTGTTTCCTTATTAATTTTATGTTTAGTTGATCTATCCATAGGTGTGAGTGGGGTATTAAAGTCTCCCACTATTATTGTGTTATTGTTAATTTCTCCTTTCATACTTGTTAGCATTTGTCTTACATACTGCGGTGCTCCCGTGTTGGGTGCATATATATTTATAATTGTTATATCTTCTTCTTGGATT
>NW_011494613.1:7274176-7289420 GCF_000754665.1 Bison bison bison | reverse complement strand
TGACATCCAATTCTCTTTCCTTTTATTTTCTGTCCCCATCTCAGTGCCAAATATTTTACTACCCTTCTCAGACACCGTCTTCCCACTTCAAATATTGGATTAACAACTCAAATAATGAATAAATTATGTATTTTGGAGCCTAAGGTTATAGGCAAGAGAGAAACAAAAACATCACTCCTTCTGATATCATCTTCATTATGACATTAGCCTGAATCTGTCCTAACTTGAAGCAAATAATACCATTTTGCAACGAGAATTTAAGGACCTGACAACTCAAGGCTAAGACAATGTTGTCTTAGCCTATTAAATTATACTGTGGGTAAGGCTGACTACTAGCAATTTAATAACATAGCTGCGAGGTAACAACAAAGGGGTGGAATGATGCCTAAAATCAGTCCCCAAAGATTCCCAGCTTAAAGACCATTTCATCTCATTTTTCCACCACAAGACTCTCAATATTTCCACATTCTAGGAATTTAGAACCCATTCTCACTCTGCTGCTTCACTGTCAGTGAGGCCGCTCCCAGTTCCTTCTTTTCACCATTGTTCATGGCAGTCATAATCTCTGGGGGATGTCAAGGACCTGGCAAGTCAGACACTCCTCCTCCCCCAACTCTTTGGAAAATGCTGAGTCCCACCTGCAGAGTTTAGCGCATTCTCCGATTCTCAGCAGAGCAATTTATGCAGTCTTTACCCATCATTCAAAGTTGGCATCATGAGATAAAACCTACTTACCATCTTCAACACACTCTACGTTGCTTCAAGTGCTCCAATATCTAGGATGATGAGCACATGCTGTGAGTTTTAAGCTCCTCAAGGACCCATCCCATAGAGAAGAAAACAGGTGTGGGAGAAAACCATAAAAATGGAAGTACACTGATAGAGCACAGAAAATCTTAACTCTGGAGTGACTGTCAATATTAAGGGAAAAGAACACTTTGAGTGCAAGAACAAGGGCTCTTGTGTTTTTAAGATGTGGAGCTTGCTTCCTTGTAGGTGGGTGTGATGACTGGAAATTCAGTATTATTAATGTTTATTAATTTCAGAATGAAAGATTACAAAAAAGACAAAAATGTATATGTGGGATTTTAATTGACAATATTTGTATCTTTATCATTAAATCAGGTGCCTATATTAAGAGCTTTATAAACATACATGTACTTAATCCTCAGGGTAATTTTTTAAGGAAAAAATGCTGTTCTATTTTTCATATTGAGTGGTTGAACACTTTTCTGCAAATCACATAGCATTTATAGCTAAACAGTAGAGAAGAAAACTAAATTGTATTAGGTGCCAAAGTCAGTGTTTTTCATATTTCATCACCAGTCTTACTACAAGTATGTTATTTAACACTCATATCTAATAGATACTGCTAGATACAGTAAGATAATGTCATTATATATCAATACAAAAGTGCCACATTAACTTCACTGTAGTTTATTACAAAGTTTAAATACTATATATGAACATATAGTCTTTCTATTTGATTCATAATTCATAAATTTCAGTGATTGAATTTTACCTCTTTTTTCATGGTCTCCTTATTTAGAACTAACATTTTTAAAAGAAGAAACCTGCCTCTTTTTTTACAGCATTTTGGGAGTACCTTTGATTTTTCTGTGTGTGTGCATGCTAAGTCACTTTCCATCATGTCTGACTCTTTGCAACCTCATGAACTGAAGTCCACCAGGCTCCTCTGTCCATGGGATTCTCCAAGCAAGAATGTTGGAGTGGTTTGCCATGCCCTCCTCCAGGGATCTCCCTGTGTCTCTTATGTCTGCTGCATTGGCAGGCAGGTTCTTTATCTCTAGTACCACCTGGGAAGCCCGATTTTTCCACAATTTTCTCCAAATTGACACTGTTGTCCTTTCTTTAGGGAACTCTTTGATGAACTGGGAGGAACATAGCATTTAAATTTCTATTCCATTTTTATTGTATACATGTTTCTCTACTTTGCATTCCTATATTTAGAAATTCAAAGATGTTACTCCATTTGTTAATTTATTTTTGACTTTTGTTTGCATCTGATGTTTATATAGAGTGCAATTAAACTCACACAAATGAGGGTAGTGATGTTATTTGTTTTGTCTATATTTCTAGTGTTTAAAAATGGGCTGAGCATATAAAATTTCCTAATACATTTTCGTTTAATTATTGAATTTATTTGTTCAATTATTAAGAAATATTTATATTGAGAAGTCATGAGCAGAATATACCATTTCTTTACAAGCAAATATAAAACTAGATAATTTCCATATGGTTGCAGAGTCCTCACTTCTCCCAATCTTAGTTTGTTTTTACTTGAGGGAGTCTAGTATTATGCAGCTAAGATACTAAATTATTAATTACTTTTAATTTAAAGGCACTTGCTGCGGATGTTTTGTTCCTAGCTGTGAAGAGTATTCTGGGAAACAACATTAACCACACATAAATCCTGCTCTCTAAGACCCTCCAATTTCGTGGCAGCTGAGTAGGGGAGAAATGGAAGGATACAGACAAATAATTATAGGATGTGACATGACTTCAAACGAGCCACATGTCACACTATGAAAGTGTAAGATTTTGGAAATATTCTTTAGAAACTGTAGCTGGATACAATAATAACTGATATCACAGGGGTGCCAGTAGTATTACATGAAATTTGCTATTAGTATTTGTTCAAAATCTAATAAATAATTAAAAATGAATACCTGCTTTATTTCTTTCCTTTCCTTCCCATTGACTCTAACTTACAGCCTGATATTCTCATTTCTATACAATCATATCCTTTACAAAAAAGAATGTTGAGACCACAAACACCACCCATCACTTAAAAACTGTAAAACAACAATGGTAGAAACAGCAGCCAGAGCCAACCTTTCCCAGTTTCTATTTCCAGCAGACAGACAAACAGAACCCATAGGCATTTATCTCCTTACCTACCTTATCGTAAAATTGGTAGTGAATTCATCTAGAAAGAAATCTATCCACAGTGATGAGGAAAATATGTTTGGAGCCATCAGCAGAATACATATTTTAGCAAACAGAAAATAAAACTGGATGAAGGAGATTTAATGTCTATGACCCAAGGAAGCCGAAGATACAGAAGAGAAGGGTTATAAAACCTAGGATGAAAGCAAGAAATACTTTCAGAACTTCGGAAAAATAAGTTGTTAAGTATGATGGAAAAGAGCAGTGAGATATGCAGTAGAAACAAGAACATTTATTGTAATGTTTTGTTTCACAAATGTGATCCTCCTATCCTACCACACACACACACACACATACACTCGCAATACATAATGCCTGGCAGCAATTCAGCCTACAACTCCCCAGGCATAATACTTAAAGGGGATTTATTACAAAATAATAAACTCTCTTGGAAGAATTTCAATAGTTTTTTGGTTATTTGTACTCCATAGAAAAGATCGTCATACTCTGACAGCTAGTGGCCCTTTGACTCAGGTCAGCAGCCAGAAGCCTCCTCTCACCCTCCAGCCAAGTGCACGAGTCAAAAAGCCTGGATCAGGCCCAGGGCTCTTATGTGGGTTTTACACTTCATTTTAAAATTTGAAAATACAACTAAGTTTCCTAGATCATCTAAAGAGAAATCAGAGACCAAGTAAAAATAAACACCAAAAATGGAACAAATGATAACCACAATGAAAAAAGGCCATGTATCACAAAACTTCAAATAGGGGCCTCAAAGAGATTAAAATAGATATTATGTGGAAAAAATTAATATGATACTATAATGAATGAACAGTAAGAGACAACAATGAGCATATATAACATGTTCAGATAAAATAAAATCAACCTGATTATGTGATAAAGTCAACTGATCCAAATTTTAGAACAAAATAAATAAAACAGATAATACAATAAATGTAAGAGACACAAAAGATTAACGCAAAATTTTAACTTTAGCAAGACAAAGTTTATGAAAGAAAAAAAAAGCAAATAAAATCATTAAAACACAATATAAGTGATTTCCTGTTCCTTAAGATTACATTTCTAAGGGAAAGAACCTAAAAAAAGAAAAAAAAATTAAAGAACCTGCTGAATGTCCAACATAATGCATGTAAAAAGATATATTCTTTGACTTGATCATTAGGAAACTGCGAGTCTCTCTCTCCCACTGCATGATCAGCTAACTGTAAGAGCAGGAAGTAAGCCTACCTAGATCATTGCCCTGTCTTGAGTGCATAAGATGGAATTTAGTCAGCAGTACGTACTGGATGAATAAATAAATTAAACAGTTCTTAAAACTTCTAGAAAGGGAAAATGACTTGTCACATGGGTATTGGACTGTAATCAGCATCACTGGTGCTAGCAAGAAATGGGACAGCTGGCATTCAAGCCAAACTACAAATTAATTAAGTATTCTCAGGCATGGAATAACTTACTAAGACTTCCTTTCTAAAATCTTTCTCAAGAAATATTTGAAAACTGCTGCAATAAAGAGAGTGAATAAGCAAAGAAAGAGAAAAACTTATTATGGTCCAAGAAACAAACTGATCCATTCTTGTTCCAACTAGGTGAGTTGTTAAAAGAGGTTCCAGTGTAGTAACTTAAAGCAGGTCTACAGACAAAGTCCTGTCTAAGAGAAAATCATCTGTGAAAAAATCCTGATGATCATAAACAACTTAAAGATGTGTAGATCCAAAGAATGGGAAAAAATGAAATGCAATGAAACGAACAGGAAAATCAAAAGGTTTTAAAAAGACAGGAAATGCAAACAGTTTAAAACTAACAAGCAATATGTATATAGTACATCAAATAAAGTATATAATCTCTTGTAAAATATTTTTAAAAATAAAGAGTCTGAGTGGGACAAACGGATGTCCCTGGGAAATTAATTTTCTTAAGATAGACAAAAAAAAGTTTGCATGATTTTTATATTGCCACTTAAGTTTGCAAAGTCCAAAAATTTCCTTTGGAGGGAAATTTAACAAATTATAAAAAGAGAAGAATAAATAAAATAGTCTCATCTACATAACAAACATTTTTCAAAAGAAGAGTAAAGGTAGAGCACATTTCCAGTAAAATATTAAGAAATATCATCAAAGCTATACATATTTAAAGTAGAATGATGGTATCAGAGGATTCAACAAGTTAGTGAAAGTATATTCCAATGATCAATATGGGTCAAATACTTAATTGTAAGGTCGGACACTATAAAACTCTTGGAGGAAAACACAGGCACAACACTCTTTGATATAAATTTCAGCAATATCTCTTTTGATCCATTACCTAGAGTAATGCAAATAAAAATAGACAAACAGGACATACTTAAACTTAAAAGCTTTTGTACAACAATAGAAAGCCTAAACAAAATGAAAAGATAGCCCAGAGAACAAAAGAAAATATTGACAAATGAAGCAACCCACAAGGGATTAATCTCCAAACTATACAAACAGCTCATGCATTTCTATTTCAAAAAGAAAAAAAAAATCAAAAAGTGGGCAGAAGATCTAAATAGATACTTCTCCAAAGAAGACATACAGATGGCCAAAAAACACATGAAAGGATGCTCAACATCATTATTTATAGAAGTGCAAATCAAAACTATAATGAGATATCAACTCACCTCAGAATGGCCATCATCAAAAATCTACAAACAGTAAATACTGAAGAGAGTGTGAACAAAAAAGGAACCCTGATACACTATTGGTGGGAATGTAAATTGGTATAACCACCATGGAGAGCATATGGAGATTCATTAAAAAACTATAAATAGCAATCCCACTCCTGGGCATATATTTGAAGAAAGTGAAAGTGTTAGTCACTCAGTCGTGTTTGATTCTTTGCTACTCCATGGATTGTAGCCCGCCAGGCTCTTCTGTCCATGGAATTCTCCAGGCAAGAATACTGGAGTGGGTAGCCATTCCCATCCCTAGGGCATCTTCCGTACCCAGGGATTGAATCCAGGTCTCCTAAATTGCAGGCAGATTCGTAACCAACTCTGCCCATAATTCAAAAATATATGCACTTCAATGCTTATTACAACACTGTTTACAATAGCCAAGACACAGAAGCAACCTAAGTATAAGAATCCATTGAAAAAGAACTGGATAAAGAAGATGTAATACATATATATATGTGTGTGTGTGTGTGAGCTTGCACACATGCACAACACACACACACACACGACTGAATATTACCCAGCCATCAAAAAGAATGAGGTAATGCCATTTGTAGTGACATAGACAGGCCTATAGATCATCATAATAAATGAAGTATGTTAGATAGAAAAAGACAAATATGTGATATCACTCATGAAATCTAATTTCAAAAAAATGATACAAAAAGGCTTCTTTGTAAAACAGAAACAGATTCACAGGTTTGAAAATCAGACTTATAGTTACCAAATGGGAAATATGGGGTAGAAGATAAATTACGAATTTGGAATTAACATACAAACACTATTACATATATAAAAGATAAAGAACAAGGACCTACTTTATAGCACAAGGAACTGTACTCAATATTCTGTAATAACCTAGAATCTGAAAAAGAAAGAATATATGTAAGTGCATAACTGAATCACTTTGTCTATACACCAGACACTAACACAACATTGTATATCAACTATATTCCAATTAAAAAAAAAAAACCCTAATTTTAAAAAATGGAACATTTCATCCAAAGATGGGCTCAATAAAGGACAGAAACAGTATGGACCTAACAGAAGCATGAGATATTAAGAAGAGATGGAAAGAATACACAGAAGACCTATACAAAAAAGATCTTCATGACCCAGATAATCATGATGGTATGATCACTCACCTAGAGCCAGACATCCTGGAATGCAAAGTCAAGTGGGCTTTAGCCTAGGGTTAGGGTTAGGGTTTATGAAGCATCAATATGAACAAAGTTAGTAGAAGTGATGGAATTCCAGTTGAGCTATTTCAAATCTTGATAGATGATGGTGTGAAAGTGCTGCATTCAGTATGTCAGCTAATTTGGAAAAGTCACCAGTGGCCACAGGACTGGAAAAGGTCAGTTTTCATTCCAATCCCAAAGAAAGGCAATGCCAAAGAATGCTCAAACTACCGCACAATTGCACTCATCTCACACGCTAGTAAAGTCATGCTCAAAATTCTCCAAGCCAGGTTTCAGCTATATGTGAACTGTGAATGTCCAGATGTTCAAGCTGGTTTTAGAAAAGGCAGAGGAACCAGAGATCAAATTGCCAACATCCGCTGGATCATGGAAAAAGCAAGAGAGTTCCAGAAAAACATCTATTTCTGCTTTATTGACTATGCCAAAGCCTTTGACTGTGTGGATCACAAGAAACTGTGGAAAATTCTGAAAGAGATGAGAATACCAGACCACCTGACCTACCTCCTGGGAAATCTGTATGCAGGTCAGGAAGCAACAGTTAGAACTGGACATGGAACAATAGACTGGTTCCAAATAAGGAAAGGAGTATCTCAAGGCTGTATGTTGTCACCCTGCTTATTTAATTTATTTGCAAAATACATCATGAGAAATGCTGGGCTGGATGAAGCACAAGCTGGAATCAAGACTGCCAGGAGAAATATCAATAACCTCAGATATGCAGATGTCACCACCCTTATGGCAGAAAGTGAAGAACTAAAAAGCCTCTTGATGAAAGTGAAACAGGAGAGTGAAAAAGTTGGCTTAAAACTCAACATTCAGAAAACTAGCATCATGGCATCTGGTCCCATCACTTCATGGCAAATAGATGGGGAAACAGTGAAAACAGTGACAGACTTTATTTTTGGGGGCTCCAAAATCACTGCAGATAGAGACTGCAGCCATGAAATTAAAAGATGCTTACGCCTTGGAAGAAAAGTTATGACCAACCTAGACAGCATATTAAAAAGCAGAGACATTACTTTGTCAACAAGGTCTGTCTAATCAAGGCTGTGGTTTTTCCAGTAGTCATGTATGGATGTGAGAGTTGGACTATAAAGAAAGCTGAGTGCCGAAGAATTGATGCTTTTGAACTGTGGTGTTGGAGAAGACTCTTGAGAGTCCTTTGGACTCCAAGGAGATCCAGTCAGTCCATCCTAAAGGAAATCAGTCCTGAATATTCATTCAGTGGAAGGACTGCTGCTGAAGCTGAAACTCCAATACTCTGGCCACCTGATGTGAAGAAGTGACTCATTTGAAAAGACCCTGATGCTGGGAAAGATTGAAGGGAGGAGGAGAAGGGGACGACTGAGGATGAGATGACTGGATGGCATCACCAACTCAATGGACATGAGTTTGAGTAAACTCTGGGAGTTGGCAATGGACAGGGAGGCCTGGTGTGCTGCAGTCCAAGGCGTCGCAAAGAGTCGGACACGACTGAGTGAGTGATCTTAACTGAACTGAATTTTTAACAAACATATTAAAATGATATTCAATACAAATGTCACTGAGAAAACTATTTAATACAAAAAAGTAGGCCACATTTACTCATTTAATAATCCATTTTACATTATTTTAAAACAATTTGGAAAATAATCATATTCCATGGCATTAATCAAAGATTTTCTTAAATGGTCAAATAAGTACATAATTTTAAGAAACATAAAAACGTGTAAGGAAATATAGTTGGCTAATCATCCTCATAGTGGACAAGAAATTTCTACACATAAGACATTAAAAATTACCAAAATATTTGATATATTTTATTTACTGTATATTTAAAATATGGTTGTTTAAAAACCACCAGAAAGCAGACTGGTAACGAAGTAGGAAAATATTTGCAATGAATATACAAATGAGGTTGTCTCTTAACAATCGATTTAAAGAAAATTCAAATTTTAAAATAGGGATACACACAGAAAAAAAATGAAAAAGTAGTAAGAAAGAACTATACCTGACAACTTTAATAATTAAGGGCATAGAAGAATACTAAGAAATTTATTATATATCAAGTTGAAAAATATCTGAAAGTGTTTGTTTAGTGAACATATTTAAACCATATATAAAACAGTCAGATGGGCACTCATGCTTCACTGTTCATGGGATTGTTATCTAGAGCAATGTGACGAAAAAGTGTCAGGTGAAATTCTATCATATATATTTCTGAAAAATGAATATACTTTAATAGAGTAAAATTTAAAATGATTCCTAATTAGTATCTAATGAAGTATAGACACAGACCAAACTATTAGCAATATATTAAAATACAATTCACATAAAACTAAAAAATATATAACAAAGTTTAAAGTTTGTAAGGTATATATAGATACCAAACTATGATCCAATCTTTCTAAAATCCTAATTTTAAAGAATATTAAGTAGTGTAGAGTCAATGCTCATAACACATTGAGCTAGAATGAAGCTTTGAAACTTTATAAAATGTAATTTCAATTTATTTATTTATATAATATGTATACTACTACAAACATTCACATTCACTAAACTTATTAAAATATATAATTTTGGACAGCCAATGTAGCAACATTTTAACATTTTAATACCTGAATAATAGTTATGAATAATTTATATTTTCCTCATATTCTTGTGCATTTTGTACAATAATCACATATGGCTATTACAATCAGACAAAATTACATTTTTAGACATTTGAAACATTAGTCTTCTATTGAAATATTATAAGACAAACAAGGAGTATAAACACTTCGGTATTATTAAACCAAATATATACACAGGAAGAGGAAATGATCAGAGAGGCGGCATGTATGAAAGTATAGAGTGATGAGTAAAGTGAAAATCCTTGAATTCAGGGTCTCAAATTCCTTGAAAGCTCTAGATAATTATCATTATGTTCTTTTTGGCCAGGTCATGACTTGAATAAACTGTCATGTTAGAAATAAAACTCTGGCAATTAACATAAATTGTAAATCAACTATATCCCAATAAAATTTAAAAAAATAGAAAAGAAAATGCTGGCAACAACATCACAGGAGTAGATGGTAGAAACAAAGACCATTCAACATGTGGTCATATTTATAAATATAAGAAATGACAAGGCAGAGCCAAGGTAACAGAAGTGAGAATTGTGAGAATGAGTAAAATCAACAAAGTTGGACAAATTAGTTACAGAAGTGGATGATAAGAGGAGTCTCTAGTAACTCTATTTCTGGCTGTGGCAAAGGAATGTAAAGGCAGAATATATCCCATATGAATTCAGTTACAGATATACTGAACCAGGAGGGGAATTGGGCTATTCAAGTGGAAATGCCCCAAAAAACAATATCCAGGATATAAATTTATCAAAAATTTCTGGCTAGAAAACAACTAGTTATCAATCTTCTTGTGCTTAATCCACATTCCTCCTTGGTAGGATCATCCTTGGGCAGTATGATCAACTAGTTCTAATCCGATTCTTAAAAGTAGGATAACTGTATATTAACAGCTGAGTCCAGGTGAGTCCAAGCTGATGCCCATTGCCTTGACATACTGTCTAGATTAACATTTGTCCAGCTAAAAGTGTCCCCATTTTGGACAACTGTAACATCACCCTACTAGAAGCCAGCAATCTTGCTTCAGAGTACTTAATGCTAATAAATATATAGGTCTTTTGAATGAAGATTCAAGCATTCCAGACAACAAAAAATATACCGTGATGTGGGCAAATAAGTCTGTTTTAGCAAAATCATATTTCAAAGTTTACAATATTATGAATGTTTCTGGGAGGGAAGCTATTAATATTTGAAGAATATGTTCATTATCATGTATGGCATTTTTGCATATCCCAGTGCATAGAGAGTATTCTGATTCATTTCAAACCTGTGCACTTGAATTTACAATTTCAGAGAGTGTTTATGTTTATCATATGTGATGCAAACAGATAATCTATTGTTCTAGCATAATGAATAACCAAAATTAAGAGAACTGAACTTCTTTTAATGATGTCTTAGATTCTAAGACTCATCAGGAATCATTTTTTAGTCGATAAGTGATAGTCAGAAGGCTTACCTAGCATAAATTGTTGGGATAGCTTCACCTTTGAATAAAGGATGGCACACAGATAACTCATATCTTTCAGCAATATGACTGGCAATTGAGATGAAATTAACCTCTTAATGGAAACACAGTACTACCAAAGGCACTTTTATAAGCAATAAACCCAAGATAGACATTCAATGACACAGTTAACAGCAAGTGTTTTTAAAATGAGAAGACTGTGGGAAAAGCTACCAATCTAAGTATTAATTAATACTGAAATTTTTAGTTCTCATATCAGATCTGAGTAAATATTGGGGGCAAAAGTAAATTAAATAAACATTAATCTAACATGACAATACATAATATGGAAAAAGTTTAATCACTATTACCAATGATGACCTATTGATCTCAGTTTACTGTTGAATATGAGTGGTCACACCTTAGAACTAAGTGTAACCACAGGTTGGCAGAGAACTGCATCTGAACTCTTCTCTAGCTGTGGACTGATCATCTGCATTTCTAGAAATGATGTATGACAGATCTGTTATTACCTTACATCCAAATTACTGAGGTATTTTATATACAGTGGTCTAAGCATTTAAACTATAATTTTGATAAAGTTAGAATGATTTCCAAAAGACATTTTTAAAAAAAGAGGTATCAAATGTTCCCTTTAAGGCAAAAACACAGATAATGAATTGGCTCATAATGCAACATGAAAACTGGCAGTGCATAGAAAATTCAGGCTTTGCTTTCTGAAACTTTCTGGAATTTGTTTTCTCCAGTATTTTCCATCCCTGGTTGTTTGAATCCATGGATGCAGAAACTGTGGATATGGAGGGGTGATGGTGTGTATATATATATATAGAGAGAGAGAGAGAGAGAGAGAGAGAGAGTCTGTTTGTTTGCTATGAATAGATTTAAAATGTGTTAGCCTTGTAGACAAATTGAAACTTTTAACATAATGAGCCAATTCATTATCTTTCTGGTGCCTCTTCATATAAAGTCACTAATCCTACCATAAGAGCCTATCCACAGAACCTAATCTAACTCTAATTACTTCCCAAAGGTTTCCAAGATAAATACATCAAATTAGGGGTCAGGGCTTCAACATATGAATTTGGTGGGGGCATAAACATTCAGTCCATAACATTTACTTAGTTGCATCATAAAAATCTGATATGAAACAGACAGAAGAACATCTAAACAGCAGAAACTAACAACACATTATATTCCTTCAAATAAAAGGAACAATGAAAGCTAGAAAACAAGTAAATGAAATATCCACAAGCCTATAAACTAAACCCAGTAAATTTTACTTCAAAAATTAAGGTAAAAATAGAGCTTGTTGCTTCCAGTCATGATGAAGTAAACAGGACTGATATACTCTGCCACCTTTTTAACAAGTAGAGAAAATTCAGAAAAATACAACATTTTTTTGTAGATTGGACAACAGGCAACATAGAAATATAACTCTTGAAAGAAAAATAACAATAAAGTGATCCCTAAAATTACCTCAACTTTCTGCTTGGATGCAGTTTCTAGGTTGTAATACAGGCAGGAGTGGCCCAAACAGTCTTGCTGAGAGTGTGGAAAGAGATCAGAGTTCAGTGAGGTCAAGGACCTAAAATATATATGCAGATATCAGAGAAGAGGGAGATACATACAGAAAGCTCCAGAGAGCTCCATAGAGATGATCTAGAATACACCAACCAAAAAATATAAAATTGTGTCTGGCATCCAGTTAAAAGTTACTAGGAGAAGGCAATGGCACCCCACTCCAGTACTCTTGCCTGGAGGATCCCATGGGCTGAGGAGCCTGGTAGGCTGCAGTCCATGGGGTTGCGAAGAGTCTGACACAACTGAGTGACTTCACTTTCACTTTTCACTTTCCTGCATTGGAGAAGGAAATGGCAACCCACTCCAGTGTTCTTGCCTAGAGAATCCCAGGGACGGGGGAGCCTGGTGGGCTGCCGTCTATGGGGTCGCAGAGAGTCGGACACGACTGAAGCGACTTAGCAGCAGTAGCAGCAGCAGCAGGAATGTTAAAGCACCAAGAAAAGATGACCCCAAACAAAGAAAGTTCAATCAATGGAAAAAGATGCAGAAAAGAAAGCAATGATAAAAACAACAGACATTGATGTTAAAACAACTATAATAAAAATGCTTCATATGCTCAAGAAGTTAGAGGAAAACATGACCAAGAAGAGGAGAAAAAGGAAGATATACAAGGAAACCGCAGGAAACCTTTAGAGATGAAAAACGTAACGTCAAAAATTAAAATACAGAAGATGATATTTATAGCAGAGTAAACACTGCAGAATAATTTTTTAGTGTATGTAAAAGCACAGCATTTTAAAACTAGCAAAAATGAAGCACAGAAAGAAAAATGCTAGGGACAGCAACAATGAGACAAACAAAAACAAGAAGAAAAAATATGCACAGAGTATCAGTGACCTGTGAAACTATCAAACATTCCAACATATGTATACTTGGAAAAGTTGTCAAGTGAGAAATAAATGTGAAGAAACTATGGCTAACTTATTTCCATAGATGACACAAAAATCACAAACTGACAGATGGAAGGTACTCAACAAACCCCAAGCAAAAGAAATCTAAAAAACCACACCAAGACAAAATGGAATCAATTTTCAGCAAAAGAGTGATAAAGAGGAAATGCTCCAAAATGGCTATAGAAACATGCATATTACATATAGAAGAACACAGGCAAGAACAAGCATAAAAGATTCCAGAAGCTGTTAAAAAGATAAAGTGGAGTAACATCTTTCAAGTACTAAAATTTTTAAAACGCAAATTGAGTATGCAAAAATAACTTCAAAAAATAATAATCAAATACTTTTAGAATAAACAAAAGCTGAGAAATTCATCACCTGCAGTCTTATACTAGTAGAAATGTTAAAGAAACTTATTTATATAAAAGGAAAATGGTACTACATTGAATGAATGTATATAAATGTAAATATGTGGGTAATGTAAAAGTACTTTTTGTCACTGTTTATCTCTATAACATATAAATAACTAAGGTAAAAGTAATAACCATGTGCTGTAAAGTTTATAACATCAGTTCAGTTCAGTTCAGTCGCTCAGTCGTGTCTGACTCTTTGTGACCCCATGAATTGCAGCACGCCAGGCCTCCCTGTCCATCACCAACTCCCAGAGTTCACCCAAACTCATGTGCATCGAGTCAGTGATGCCAACCAGCCATCTCATTCTCTGTCATCCCCTTCTCCTCCTGCCCCCAATCCCTCCCAGCATCGGGGTCTTTTCCAATGAGTCAACTCTTTGCATGAGGTGGCAAAAGTATTGGAGATTCAGCCTCAGCATCAGTCCTTCCAAAGAACACTGAGGACTGGTCTCCTTCAGAATGGACTGGTTGGATCTCTTTGCAGTGCAAGGGACTCTCAAGAGTCTTCTCCAACACCACAGTTCAAAAGCATCAATTCTATGGCACTCAGCTTTCTTCATAGTCCAACTCTCACATCCATACACGACCACTGGAAAAACCATAGCCTTGACTAGATGGACCTTTGTTGGCAAAGTAATGTCTCTGCTTTTTGATATGCTATCTAGGTTGGTCATAACTTTCCTTCCAAGAAGTAACCTTCCTTACTCCAAGGAGTAAGTGTCTCTTAATTTCATTGCTGCAATCACCATCTGCAGTGATTTTGGAGCCCCAAAAAATAAAGTCTGTCACTGTTTCTCCATCTATTTCCCATGAAGTGATGGGACCGGATGCCATGATCTTCATTTTCTGAATGTTGAGCTTTAAGCCAACTTTTTTACTCTCCACTTTCACTTTCATCAAGAGGCTTTTTAGTTCCTCTTCACTTTCTGCCATAAGGGTGGTATCATCTGCATATCTGAGGTTATTGATATTTCTCTTGGCAATCTTGATTCCAGCTTGTGCTTCTTCCAGCCCAGCGTTTCTCATGATGTACTCTGCATAGAAGTTAAACAGGGTGACAATATACAGCTTTGACGTACTCCTTTACCTACAGGGAACCAGTCTGTTGTTCCATGTCCAGTTCTAACTGTTGCTTCCTGACCTGCATACAGTTTCTCAAGAGGCAGGTCAGGTGGTCTGGTATGACCATCTCTTTCAGAATTTTCCACAGTTTATTGTGATCCACACAGTCAAAGGCTTTGGCATAGTCAATAAAGCAGAAATAGGCGTTTTCTGGAATTCTCTGACTTTTTCAATGATCCATTGGATGTTGGCAATTTGATCTCTGGTTCCTCTGTCTTTTTTTTTTTTTCCTAGTTCTTTGATTTTTTTTTTTTTTTAGGATTTTATTTTATTTTTAAACTTTACAATATTGTATTGGTTTTGCCAAATATCAAAATGAATCTGCCACAGGTATACATGTGT
>NW_011494613.1:7244233-7274076 GCF_000754665.1 Bison bison bison | reverse complement strand
AGGATTTTATTTTATTTTTAAACTTTACAATATTGTATTGGTTTTGCCAAATATCAAAATGAATCTGCCACAGGTATACATGTGTTCCCCATCCTGAACCCTCCTCCCTCCTCCCTCCCCATAACATCCCTCTGGGTCGTCCCAGTGCACCAGCCCCAAGCATCCAGTATCGTGCATGGAACCTGGACTGGCGACTCATTTCATACATGATAGTATACATGTTTCAATGCCATTCTCCCAAATCTTCCCACCCTCTCCCTCTCCCACAGAGTCCATAAGACTGTTCTATACATCAGTGTCTCTTTTGCTGTTTCGTATATAGGGTTATTGTTACCATCTTTCTAAATTCCATATATATGCGTTAGTATACTGTATTCGTGTTTTTCTTTCTGGCTTACTTCACTCTGTATAATAGGCTCCAGTTTCATCCACCTCATTAGAACTGATTCAAATGTATTCTTTTTAATGGCTGAGTAATACTCCATTTGTATATGTACCACTGCTTTCTTATCCATTCATCTGCTGATGGACATCTAGGTTGCTTCCATGTCCTGGCTATTATAAACAGTGCTGCGATGAACACTGGGTACATATGTCTCTTTCAATTCTGGTTTCCTCAGTGTGTATGCCCAGCAGTGGGATTGCTGGATCATAAGGCAGTTCTCTCTTACACTGTTGGTGGGAATACAAACTAGTACAGCCACTATGGAGAACAGTGTGGAGATTCCTTAAAAAACTGGAAATAGAACTGCCTTTTCTAAAATATCTGGAAGTTCACGGTTCACATATTGCTGAAGCCTGGCTTGGAAAATTTTGAGCATTACTTTACTAGCATGTGAGATGAGTGCAATTGTGCGGTAGTTTGAGCATTCTTTGGCATTGCCTTTCTTTGGGATTGGAATGAAAACTGACCTTTTCCAGTCCTGTGGCCACTGCTGAGTTTTCCAAATTTGGTGGCATATTGAGTGCAGTACTTTCACAGCATCATCTTTCAGGATTTGGAATAGCTCAACTGGAATTCCATCACGTCCATTAGCTTTGTTCGTAGTGATGCTTTCTAAGGCCCACTTGACTTCACATTCCAGGATGTCTGGCTCTAGGTCAGTGATCACACCATCGTGATTATCTGGGTCGTGAAATCTTTTTTGTACAGTTCTTTTGTGTATTCTTGCCACCTCTTAATATCTTCTGCTTCTGTTAGGTCCATACCATTTTTGTCATTTATCGAGCCCATCTTTGCATGAAATGTTCCCTTGGTATCTCTAATTTTCTTGAAGAGATCTCTAGTCTTTCCCATTCTGTTGTTTTCCTCTATTTCTTTGCACTGATCGCTGAGGAAGACTTTCTTACCTCTCCTTGCTATTCTTTGGAACTCTGCATTCAGATGATTATATCTTTCCTTTTTTTCTTTGCTTTTCGCTTCTCTTCTTTTCACAGCTGTTTATAAGGTCTCCTCAGGCAGCCATTTTGCTTTTTGCATTTCTTTTCCATGGGGATGGTCTTGATCCCTGTCTCCTGTACAATGTCACGAACCTCTGTCCATAGTTCATCACCATATGTAGTGGTAAAATATGAGAATGTCCCAAAAAATAGGAGTGAAAATACGGATTACAGCACTGCAAGATTCTTGTACTGTAAGTGATAAGGTATAATATCATTTAAAGGAAAATGCTGATCAGTTAAAGATGTATGTTTTATTAAAAACATTTGCACAGTAAAGGAAACTATAAACAAGGTGAAAAGACAACCCTCAGAATAGGAGAAAATAATAGTAAATGAAACAACTGGCAAGAGATTACTTTCCAAAATATAGAAGCAGCTCATACAAGTCAATACCAGAAAAACCAAAAACCCAATCAAAAAGTGGGAAAAAGATCTAAACAGTCATTTCTCCAAAGAAGACACACAAATGGCTAATAACCACATGAAAAGATGCTCAATATCAGTCATTATTAGAGAAATGCAAATCAAAACTATAATTAGATATCACCTCACACTGGTCAGAATGGCCATTGTCAAAAAGTCTACAAATGATAAATGCTAGAGAGGGTGTGGAGAAAAGGGAACCCTCTTGCACTGTTGGTGGGAATGTAAATTGATACAGCTACTATTCAAAATAGTATGGAGATTCAAAAAAAAAAAAAACAACTAAGAATAAAACCACCATATGACCCAGAAATCCTACCACTCAGCATATACCCTGAGGAAACCAAAACTGAAAAAGACACATGCATCCCAATGTTCACTGCAGCACTATTTATAATAGCTAGAACATGAAAGTAACCTAGATGTCCACCGACAGATGAATGGATATGGAAGTTGTGGTAATATACACAATGGAATATTACTCAGCCATAAAAGGAACACATTTGAGTCAGTTCTAATGATATGGATGAACCTAGAGCCTATTATTGGAGAAGGAAATGGCAACCCACTCCAGTGTTCTTGCCTGGAGAATCCCAGGGACGGGGGAGCCTGGTGGGCTGCTGTCTCTGGGGTCACACAGAGTCGGACACGACTGAAGTGACTTAGCAGCAGCAGCAGAGCCTATTATACAGAATGAAGTAAGTCAGAAAGGGAAAAACAAATACCGTATACCAATGCATGTAATGGAATTTAGAAAGATGGTACTGATGAAACTATTTGAAGAGTAGCAATGGAGACACAGACATACAGAACAGACTTGTGGACATGAGGTGAGGGGTGTTGGGGAAGAAGGAGACGGTGGGATGTACGGAAACAGTAACATGGAAATTTTCCTTACTATATGTAAAACAGATAGCCATTGGCAATTTGCTGTATGACTCAGGGAACTCAAACAGGGGCTCTGTAACAACCTAGATGGGTGGGATGGAGAAGAAGGAATACCTATGGCTAATTTATGTTGATGTTTGGCAGACACCAACACAATTCTGTAAAACAATTATCCTTCAATTAAAAAATAAATTAATTTAAAAAGGATGTATGTTTTAAACCCTAGAACCAACTCTGAAAAAAAATTAAAAAGTAGAACGATATAATTCAGTAGTCACTCCAATATGCTTCATATAGTAAAGAGTCTGTCTACAATATAGGAGACCCAGGTTCAATCCCTGGGATGGAAGATCCCCTGGAGAAACATATGGCAACCCACTCCAGTATTCTTGCCCAGAGAATCCCATGGACAGAGGAGACTGGTGGGCTATAGTCCATGAGATTGCAAAGAATCAAACAATATGAAAAATAAAATGAGATCATTAGAATACTTAATTATTCTAAAAGAAGGAAGGGAGAGAGGTATAAAATGAAGCAAGGACATACGAGACAAATGGCAAAGAAGAAACAAAATGGAAAATTAAAACCCAACCATATCCATAATCACATGAGCAATAAATGATCTGAAAACAAATTAAAAGGTAGAAATTATCAAACTGACTATAAACAGGAGACTAAACAATACGTCACCTAAAACAAAGTCGCTTCAAATTTGAAAAGGTAAATGGCAATATTACATGTCCTTCACGACAAGAGCTTACTCTGTAAAAGAAAAGATTTTAGCAAAAACGAGTCCTGTCTCTGGGCCTCTGGGAAGGGTTTCTTAAACACTTGAGCCCATCAAGGCTTTCTGACTCATTTATTAGTGGTGGCAGGGCATGGGATGGGGCTATGACCCATAGGAACACTTGTGAAAGTCAGCCAAGAGTCACAGCTCACAGGAAGACAGATTTAAGCATAAGATTATAGAATATTTCTCTTTCTTCACTTGCTAGCACAACAGAGGTCCAGTTTTTAAAAAGCAGATTATGACTGAGGTAACTATAAGACACAGATTTTTTCTGATGAGGAGTACAAGAAGCCCAAAGTTATGAGAGGAGAAAAAAAGAGAAAAAGAATCCAAAAGAATCAAGCCTTTAGCAGCCATAGGTTCAGCAAATACTAGGCAAACTCACCTCTAGCCATATGAAAATGAATCCTCACATTAAAGGCTCACTTATTTCAGGCCCTATTATCTACTGCAAGATATCCAATGTTTAATAAAAACTCATGTGCTCAGTCACTTAGTAGGCTCCAACTCTCTGTGGTCCCATAGACTATAGCTCACCAGGCTCCACTGTCCATGGATTTTCCAGGTAAGAATACTGAAGAGGGTTGCTATTTCATACTCCAGGAGATCTTCCTGACTCAAAGAGAAAATCCCTGTCTCTTGCATCTTCTGCATTGGCGGGCCAATTTTTCACCAGTGCCACCTGGGAAGCTCACTAGTGCCATCTGGGAAGCCCAATAAAATCTAAGGTACTACAAAAGATAAAAAAAACAAAAACACAGACTGAAGAAACAAAGCAGGCATCACAAGACTCAGATATAACTATGAATTGTAATTATCAGAGAAAGAATTTAAAATAACTATGTTGACCTAATCAAACTCATAAGTTTTTACACAGCAAAAGAAACCACAGCAAAGTGAAAAGAAAATCTATGGCCTGGGAGAAAATATTCACAAATAATGTAACTGACAAGGGCTTAATTTCCAACATATACAAACAGCCCAACAATTCAATAACAACAACAACCAAAAAACCAAGCAACTTAATTGAAAAATGAACAGAAGACCTAAATAGACATTTGTCCAAAGAAGACATCCAGATAGCCAACATGAAAAGACTACATGAAAAGATGCTCATCATCATTATCAGAGAAATGCAAATTAAAACTATAATGAAGCATCATCAAACATCAGACAGAATGACCACTATTAAAAAGTCTACAAAAATAAATGCTGGAAAGAGTATGGAGAAAAGGGAACTCTACCATACTCATGATGGGAATGTGTGTGCATCATGGGAATGTAAATTGGTACAGTAACTATGGAAAACAGTATGGAGGTTCTGAAAAAAAACTAAAAATAAAACTAACATATAATCTAACCTATAAAACTAACATATGACATATAATCCAGCAATCCTACTCCTGGAATATACCCAGACTAATTCTAAAAGATACACGCACCTCTGTGTTCACAGCAGCACTATTTAGAATAGTCAAAGCACAGAAACAGACTAATAGAAAAAAACTAAAGAAGTCCATCAACAGAGGAATGGATACATATATATATATCTATATACACACACACATACATATATACACGTACATATATATGTACACATACATACATACACACATATACACAATGGAATACAACTCAGTCATAAAAAAGGAATGAAATAATGTACTGCCATTTACAGCAACATGGATGGACCTCAGTCATATCATACGAAGTGAAGTAAGTCAGAAAGAGAAAGACCATTTTATACATTTATATGTGGAGTCTAAAATACAACACAAACGAACCTATCTCCATATAAAACCGAAACAGACTTACAGACATAGAAAACAGATTTATGGTTGTCAGGAGAGGGGGCTTGGTGAGGGGAGGGTCGGGTGTTCGGGATTAGCAAATATATACTATTATATACAGGATGGATAAACCAGGTGCCACTTTACAGCACAGGGAACTCATACTCCGTAATGGAATAGAGTATGGAAAAGAATATATACAGGTACAACTGAGTCACTTTGCTGTATAGCAGAAGTTAAACACAACATTCTAAATTGACTATATTTCAGTAAAATTAAAAAAATAAAGTAACTATATTTAATGTGTTAACAGTTGCAAAGGAAAAGGTAGACAACATGCAGGAACATGTGCATATGAAAGTAGAGAGATGGTAACTGTAAGAAAGAATCAAAAGAAATGATAGAAATATAAAAAACACTGTAACAGAAACAAATGCCCTTAGCAGACTCCTGAGTAGACTGAATGCAATCAAGTTTTAATCAGTAAAAACTGAAGAATCAGTAATTTGAAGGTATGTCCATAGAAATCTCCTAGACTGAAACACAAATAAAAAAGAATGAAAAAAAAAAAAAAGCAGAATATCCAAGAACTATGGGACAGTTTCAAAAGATCAAAAACACACAACTGTAAAATCAAAGGAGATGAAACAGATAATGGAGCACGAGAAATATGTAAACTAATCCTGGCCAAGACATTTCTAAAATTAAAAACGAACACCAATTTACAGATCCAGCAAGCGAAGGAAATCCACACAGAACAAATACCAAAAAAATAAATATTCAGGCATATTGTATTCAAACTGCAGTACATCAAGTGTAAAGGGAAATTCTTGAAAGAAACCCAAGGGCAAAAGTCACCTTAATTAGAGATGATTAAGTCTAAGGACTGAATTGGGCTTCCCATCAGAAAAGATGTAACAAAAAGAAAGTGAATTAAAACGTATATAGTATTGGAAAAAAAAAAACTATGATTTCCTATTCAGAAACATTTTCCTTCAAAAGTAAAGAAGAAAGAAATATTGTCTCAGACAAAATAAAAAGTGAGGGAATTCATCAGAAGCAGATGAAGAAATTTTAAAAGAAGTTCTTCAGGGAAAAATAAAGTGATATGTCAGACACTTAAATCAACATAAAGGTAAGAGAATCAGAGTAGGAAAAAAAAGAAGGTGAAATATTTTTCTTATTTTTAATCAATTTAAAAGATAATTTTAAATTATTATATTTATATTATAGATATTTTTAAATTATATATTTTAACATGATAAGAGTAATAATATTTTGCATGAATACAACATACATTTAAATGAAATGAATGGTAGTTCAGTTCAGTCGCTCAGCCCTGTCTGATTCTTTGGGATCCCACGGACTGCAGCACACCAGGCTTCCCTGTCCATCACCAAGCCCCAGAGCCTAATCAAATTCATGTCCATTGAGTCGGTAATGCTATCAAACCATCTCATCCTCTATTGTCCCCTTCTCCTTCTGTCTTCAGTCTTTCCCAGAATCAGGGTCTTTTCCAATAAGTCAGTTCTTCAAATTAGGTGGCCAAAGTATTGGGGTTTTATCTTGAGCATCAGTCGTTCCAATGAATATTCAGGTATGATTTCCTTTGGGATGGACTGACTGGATCTCCTTGCGATCCAAGGACTCAGGAGAGTCTTCTCCAACACCAGTCTTCTTCAAAAGCATCAATTCTTTGGTGCTCAGCTTTCTTTATAGTCCAACTCTCACATCTAAACATGATTACTGGAAAAACCATAGCTTTGGGAGATAGACCTTTGTTGGCAAAGTCTCTACTTTTTAATATGCTATCTAGGTTGGTCATAGCTTTTCTTCTAAGGAGTAAGCGTCTTTTAATTTCATGGCTGCAGTCACCATCTGCAGTGATTTTGGAGCCCCCAAAAATAAAGTCTGTCACTGTTTTCACTGTTTCCCCATCTATTTGCCATGAAGTGATGGGGCCAGATGCCATGATCTTAGTTTCCTGAATGTTGAGCTTTAAGCTGACTTTTTCACTCTCCTCTATCACCTTCATCAGAAGGCTCTTTAGTTCCACTTCACTTTCTGCCATAAGGGTGGTGTCATCTGCATATCTGAGGTTATTGATATTTCTCCCGGCAATCTTGATTCCAGCTTGTGCTTCATCCAGCCCAGCATTTCTCATGAATATAATTTCTCTTTGCATATAAGTTAAATAAGCCGGGTGACAAAATATAGCCTTGAAATATGTCTTTCCTGCTTTGGAACCAGTCTGTTGTTCCATGTCCAATTCTAACCTTTGCTTCTTGACCTGCATACAGATTTCTCAGGGGGCAGGTCAGGTGGTCTGGTATTCCCATCTCTTTCAGAATTTTCCACAGTTTGTTGTGATCCATACAGTCGAAAACTTTGGCACAGTCAATAAAACAGAAATAGATATTTTTCTGGAACTCTCTTGCTTTTTCAGTGATCTCACGGACGTTGGCAATTTGATCTCTGGTTCCTCTGCCTTTTCTAAAACCAGCTTGAACATCTGGAAGTTGACAGTTCATGTACTGTTGAAGCCTGGCTTGGAGAATTTTGAGCATCACTTTACTAGAGTGTAAGAAGAGTGCAATTGTACAGTAGTTTGAACATTCTTTGGCATTGCCTTTCTTTGGGATTGGAATGAAAAGTGACGCTTTCCAGTCCTGTGGACACTGCTAAGTTTTCCAAATTTGGTGGCATATTGTGTGCAGCACTTCCACAGCATCATCTTTTAGGATTTGAACCAGCTCAACTGGAATTCTATCACCTCCACTTATCTTTGTACATAGTGATGTTTCATAAGGCCCACTTGACTTCACAAACAGGATGTCTGGCTCTAGGTGAGTGATCACACCATCATGGTTATCTGAATGGTAACAATATTATAAAGGATGGGAGGAAGAAATTGGGAATGGCCTAAATTATGTATATGCTTGTAAACTACTACAGTGGTATTTAAAATGGACTTAAAGGTAAATGTATATTGCAGATGCAAGATCAACCACCTAAACATCTTAAAACAGAGTATAATAAATACGAGAGAAAGTGTAATTATATAAAATGCTCAATTAAAATCTTTGAGAGGGTAGAAAAATTGGAGTGGTTAAGAAAGTAAAAAGAACAAGTACAATGAGTAAAAAACTTAATGTGGTTGAAATTAATACAACAAATTCAATGATTTTAAACATGAACAGTCCAAGTAAAAGACAGAGACTGTCAGATTCAATTAAAAAAAAGTATATGTTCTCTACAGAAAACTCATTTTAAATATATAGACTCATTGATTAAAAGTAAAGGGATGGAGAGAGATCACATTAACACTAATCCAAAAAAGCTATATTAATAGCTATATTAAATTCAGACAATGTTGGCTTCAGAACAGATTGCTACAGACAAGGAAGGCCACTAATTAATGATAAAAGGGTCAATTTTTCAAGACAACATAACAATCCATAAAATGTACCCACCTAACAGTAGAGAATCAAAAGATGTGAGGCAAAGCTGACAGAACTGCAAGGAGAAACAGACAACCCACCATTACAGTTGGAAAAGTTAATGCTTCTGTTTTAGTGATTGATAGATTCTAAAGGCAAATAATTAGTAAGGATATAGTTGAACAGCATTTTTATCAATCAACTTGAAATAATTTACATTGATAGAACATGTCATCCAACAGTGGAATATACATTCTCCTAGAGTTCATGTGGAACAATAACCAAGACAGAGCACATTCTGGGAATAAAACATACCTTAACAAATGTAAGAGGACAGAAAATGTACAGAGTATGGTGAAATGACAATGAAAATAAATGTTATTAAATCAATAACAGAAAGCTGAAAATATAAAAATATTTAGAGATGAAGCATCATACTCTAAATAATTCATATCTCAAAGAAGTTTCAAGAGAAATTAGAAATATTGTGAACTAAATGGAAATAAACATAAATTACTGAAAACTGAACATAGCAAAAGCACTTTTTATTGGGAAATTTATAGCATGGAACACATATATTAGGAAAAAAGATATAAAATCAATAATCAATAACCTTAGAAGGCTACAGAAAGATGAGCAACATTACACTAAAGTAAATAGAAGAAAATAAATAATAAAAATTAAATGGAAAACAGGAAACAAAAGAGCAAATTGATATAACTTAGATCTGGTTTTATGAGGAGATTGATAACATTTATAAAGTTTAACCAGGATAACAAAGAAGAAAACAGAGAAGATATAAATTACTGATATCAAAAATAAGGTCATCATTACTGATGTCTGATTCAACAAACATTAGTTTAATAAGAGGATATTATGAACAACTCTACAACCACAGATTTGATAATTTTCATGCAATGAATAAATTCCTTGAAAGATACTATCAAAACTCACATCAGGAGAAACAGATAATCAGAGTAAGTCTCTATTTCGTAATGACACTGAATCAACAATTAACAATTTTCTGAAAAAGAAAATACTTGTCCCAGGCTGTCTCAATGGTGAATTCTCCCAAATACTTAAGGGGAAATATACTGATTCTATACTAACTCTCCCAGAAAACAGAGGCAGAGGTAATACTCCTTAACTCATCCCATGTGGCCACCATTACCCTAATACCAAAGCCAAATAAAGACACTGCAAAGAAAGGGAAATTACAGACCAATAACTTCCTTTAAGATAAATGTAAGAATCTTTAAAAAAAAATCTTTAAAAAAATTAACAAATTGAATCCAATGATAAAAAATAATGCATAATAAACAAATGAGCATTATACTTGGCATGCAAGGCTAATTCAAAAATTAAAAATCAATGTTTCATCACATGAACATGCTAATAAAAAAAGCATGTATCAAATTGACACAAAAAGCATTTGGTAAAAATCCCACACCTTTCCATGATAAACATTTTCAGCTAAATAAGAATAAGGAGAATGTCCTTAACTTGGTAATGAACGTCTACAAAATGCCTACAGCTACTATCTTACTTAATGGTGTGAAATTGGGTATTCTCCCTCCAAGACTGGGAACAATGCAAGGATGTTTCCTTTCACCACTCTTGTACAGCAGCGTATTAGAAGTCCTAGCTTGTGCAAAAGGACATAAACAGAAAATAAAAGTTATACAGATTGGGAAGTAAAAATAACACTGTTTTTCATAGATTTCTTGTTTACATAAAGAAATCCCAGAAAAGTGATTAAAAAAAAAAAAACCCTCCTGGAATTAATAAGTGAGTACAAATCTAACAAAATATATATAGGATATTTAGGTAGAAATCAATGCATGTGTGTAACAATGTATTTTATTTGCAGTAGTATTAAACTTAAAATACCCTAAACACACCAAAAAGAGAAGTGTGTTAATATAACAGATAACTCTACAACAATGAAGATCTATATACAACACCTGAAATGCATCTCAAAAAGCATAATACAAAGCAAAAGATACAAGACACAAATGGCAAGTACAGTATTAATCCATTTCCATACAGCTCAAAATTTTACAAAACTAATTATTTATATAGGTTATGAAAGCATTCATAGGAAGTAAAACTTTTAAGAAAACAAAGAAATTACTACATAGCTTAGATCATGATACATGATAATTGTTGGGGGCCAGAGTGAGGCACTCGGCCTGTGGCAAAGGTCATGAGGAAGGAGGCTCGACATACGCAAAGTCGGGATCGAGCCTCAGGAGTCCCCCTGGAAATCCTCGAGCATCTACCCCCATAACCAGAGCCTGCCTACTTTACTACTTTGTGCTCTCATCTACACCTCTGACTTTACGGGGGGCTGTCCCCCACCACCTCTTTCGGAGAAGGAGTTAACTTAAAGCTCCAGTTAATAAAAACTCCTGAGTGTGGCAAGAGTGTTTTAGCCTACAAACTCCTCTGAAGGTTCTCTAGCCTGCCTGACAGGCTTGTCCGGCCACATGTGATTGCTCACAGCCTCCCAACCGTGAGAGGCACGAGATGCTTTAAACCTTCTAAAAACAGGTTCCTTAGAAAAGTTAGAAAACCATTAGTATAAGTATAATGGGCTGATTAGAAATTGTATTGGTGAAGGGTTTTTCATTTGTTGAGCCAATGTTTGTTGCTAAGTCTCCATATCCCCTGCCCTTACACACATTAATGAATATATAGAAGAAATAAGTATTAACCTTTGATATAAATCACGTTAGACCTTAGGCTAAGTAAATTCTTTCCTTAATTAAAACCCACTATACCCTCACCCTATAGGAATGTAACTTTATTTGGGTGGCGTCTGTTTTAAGAATAATCACCCCTGGAGAAATAAGTGTCCTGGTTGACTGACCACTGTCACAAGGAGAGGGTCATAAATTGTCAGCAAGCCCCCTGGCCAGAAGATGATGTAACACCCCTAAGACCTCTGTATACATTTGTTTGAAGCACCTGACTTTGATAAAAGTCAGGACTGCTGACCTCGCGTGACTTTTGCATAACATCTCAGTGTATAAAAGTAGACCATGGAAAATAAAGAATTGGGATCAGTTTCTCAAAATACTGGTCTCCCCATGTCGCTCTCTCTCTTACACTCTGGCTGAGTCTCCATCTGGAGCGCGGAACCCACCAAGCTTACTAATTTTGCCTGGGCTTCTAAGATCCAACTGGGGAGGCCTCAGTGTCTCCTCTCCTTCGGGAGAACGGAAGGACGCCTGCGGCCTACGTAAGTGGTGCAAGCTTCTTGTCTTGAAGTTTTATTGGTCTCCCGCGTAAACCAAGCTATTCAGCCTCTTTTCTCCACTGATTTTTCCTACTGAGCTATCCTCGTTCTATTACTCTTTACATCTTTAATTAATATCTAATTGAAGCTATTGTATCCTGATCCTCGCCGACGCCGTCCCCGCTTCGAACTCCCTGGATCAGCCGGGCCTGGACCCTGGCAATTGTTGGCTTATAAAGAAGAATAATAGTACAGATAGAAGCAGAGGACAATGACAATGTTCAATTCCTTGAATTGAGTGGTAAACTCATAGTTATTTGGTGGTTTAGTCGCTAAGTTGTGTCCGACTCTTGTGACCTCATGGGCTGTAGCCCACCAGGCTCCTCTA
The DNA here is from genome assembly GCF_000754665.1 of Bison bison bison. Taxonomy (NCBI): domain Eukaryota; kingdom Metazoa; phylum Chordata; class Mammalia; order Artiodactyla; family Bovidae; genus Bison; species Bison bison. The sequence goes on along the minus strand of NW_011494613.1, from coordinate 7,261,673 downwards.
TGGGATTTTCCAGGCAAGAATTCCGTACACTGTAGTAATTCATTAAAATGTACACATTTTGTGACCCTTTCTGTGATTATTAATTGTTGCTATAAAATAATAACACTTTTTCAGCAAAATACTAAACCATAATGATAATAATCATAACAACCACCAGTCAATGGGAGTAAACAGCAGTATAGAGGGCAATGATGATCAAAGAAATAGACCAGAAGAATGTAAAAAAAAAAAAAAAAAAAGATTTGTCTGTAGAAGAGTAAGACAGTCCTAGCAAAGAACTTTATTTAAAGTTATACCTTAGAAGAAGTTAAGCCAGTTTCTTTCATTAACTGTGACGCTCAGATATAGTAAAAGTCTTATCTTGGTCCCTAATCCCTCAGTTTTATTTATCTATTCATTTTTGGCTGCACCTCGAGGCATGTAGGATCATAGCTCCCTGATCAGAATAGAACCCAGTCCCTCTGCAGTGGGAATATGGAGTCTTAACCACTGGACTGCCAGGCAAATCTGGGTGAATCCTTCAACTTGAAAGTTATGCTCTTCTAAAATTCTATTTAATTGTGTGAATATCTGCTTACTTTCTACTTTAAAAATGTTTTTCCTACTGGTTTCTAGATTCAGATTAAAAATCATATATGTCATACTATTTCCAGCTATTACAGAGATTTTATATTTAAATATGCCAAAATCAAGCTTTCTTGAGGGTACAGAGAAAAGGTCATGATTCTGGGGCAAGAGGAAATTCTAATAAAGTAAACACAACAAATCTTGAGGGATTCAAATATTATTCTATTCTTCCCTAAAAAAGGAACCCATGAATTTCCTTAATAGCATTCTAATGTTAAGTACAATGTAAATTAGGAAAAAAAGATCATCTTAAAATAAAGACAGAATCAGAAACTGAGTTAAGGTTTGATGAGTCCCATTATCATGATCCATTAAAATCTAAAACTATCACAATAGAAATTCCATAACATTCACTTTCAAGAAAATGATGAAAAGGAAAATTGTGCTTTCCTAGTTTGTAAAAATTCATATATCTTAAATTGGTACTTACCATATAGTGCAAACATCATACACTATGACAAAACATGAAAAACAGTTCTTTTAAAGGAGAGAAAATATAAGAATGGCCACGATCATCATTTGCATTCACAATTATAAGATCTCCTAACCTGTTCAATTAGATAATATAATTATAAGGAAAATTTTAATATTGCTATCTTACAGATAATTTTAAGAATAACTACAAACTACTAAAACTAGTAATAACTCAGCAAAGTTGCTTAGAAAGCTTAATGATTAAAAAGCAACATTACTATACAGGCACAATCAGCTGAAAATGTAACATTTAAAAGTCTATTAGCAAAAGCACAAAACATCATGAAGAAATAAAATAGAAATGCAAGACATACAAGGAGAAATTAAAAAAAAAAACTTTATTATAAGACATACAAAAGATTGATAGATATACTAAAAAAATTGAAAAAATAAAATATTTCTTCCCAAACTAAAGTTATTTGAACAAATGTGACTTTGGTAAAATTTACATGATTTTTCACCAAATTTCTGTATCCCAAATTGAAACAGAGGATACAGAGTAAAGAATCAATGTTAGCCAGAGCAAATGTGAGGGAGGAAGGAGAGGGATGGATTCATTCATCTTACCATCTAGCAAGACATAAATAGAATAATTAGATTATAGCACAGTTTTTGTGTAGAGATGAATAGAATAATAAACTAAAATAGAAAATCAAGAAATACCTCTACGCATATGCGAAAGCTCTGTATGGCAGAGTTAGAATTTCAGTTCAATAGGAAAGGATAAATTATTCAATAAAAAACAGTATCAGGACAGTTGTTTACCAAAATGGAGAAAAAAAAAAACAACACTAAAATACAACTCCAAATATAATATAGTTTCTAGACTATCCAAAAATACATGAAAATACTTTTAAAATACTAAAAGAATACATAGAAAAATATTTTCCTTTCTTCAATATTAGAGAACAATAGCTTAAACAATGCAAAAAAAAAAAAAAAAAAGCATACACACATATATCAAAACCAAAAGAAACAACTGGTAATCCTGCCACATTAAAATGAAAACCCTTTATCTGGGTAATGAGTTCCTGTGATAGTCCCTTTTCCAGAGCTTGAGGTCCTTTGTGCATATTTTTCTGTAAAAATGATGTGCTTGCTTTTGTCACTGCACTGTTCCTTAAAATTAAACACTGAAACTTAAATATTTTGTAAAATATAATGATGAAACAACGACAATAAAGTATGCTGAATTATGGCATGCATATTGCGTGTGAAATGTTGAATATGTCAGTAACATTTATATTTAAAAACTACCTCCGTGTTACCAGTGTAGGTAAGCACAGAATGCGCACAGAACGAAAAAACTACATAAGACCCGGGAATATTCTCACCCCAAGCCATAAAGTGAAAGTGAAAGTGTTAGTTGCTCAGTCACGTCCAGCTCTTTGACACTTCGTGAATCCATGGACTGTATATAGTTCACTAGGCTCCTCTGTCCATGGGATTCTCCAAGCAGGAATCCTGGAGTGGGTTGCAATGCCTTTCTCCAGGGGAGCTTCCTGACCCGGGGATTGAACCCAAGTCTCCTGCACTGCTTCCCTGGTGGCCCCGGTAGCTTCCCTGGTGGCTCAGGGGCTAAAGCGTCTGCCAGCAACGCAGGAGACCTGAGTTCGATCCCTGGTCGGGAAGATCCCCTGGAGAAGGAAATGGCAACCCACTCCAGTATTCTTGCTTGGAGAATCCCATGGACAGAGGCGCCTGGTGGGCTACAGTGCACGGGGTTGCAAAGAGTCGGACACGACTGAGCGACTTCACTTCACTTCTCCTGCACTGCAGGCAGATTCTTTACTGTCTGAGCCACCTAGGAAGCCCCAATGTCATTAAAAAGGGTGCTTAATAAGCATCTCTCCAGTACTGTCTGAGGCAATGTAATCTCATCCAGGTCATCACTATTTTACTGGTAGATCCTCTAATGGAAGTGTTATTTTTCCCAGGGTGGGAAAGGGTCAGGTTTCCCTGGAGATCTGAAAGCAGTAGGAACAATTTCACAGCTCCCAGTCTCCTTTGACTTTAGTGTGTGTAAACCGCTTCTCAGTGGTAATATAATACCAGCTATGCATCCCCCTCTTAAGCCCTTCTGAATGTCAAGGGTCAGATGCAGGCATTGAAGCTTATAACCTGGTTATGATCCCCACCTTGTGAGTCTGTGTCTCATTTAAGAAGAAAAAATCTTATTCCCACCTCAACCCCTGAACCTGGAATATTAGTCCATAATGAATACAGTATAGCATTATTAAAGTGAAAACATTAGCTACAGATTCTAGGCAATATGTGTGGGATGCAAAAGAATCCATGAACAACTAGGAGGCAAAATATATTTTTAAAAAACTACTATACCCTAATATAAAGATTAACAAAGGGTTTCACCAAAAAGAAAATCTGAAAGGCCAATAAACTCTTGCACAGATTTTCAATCTTACTAACATATCAAATAAAGTCTAGTAAATATAAGGATGAGAAAGCAACCCATAGCAAATATGTCAATTTCAAATAATAGACAAAATAATATTTCATAATGTCTAAGGAATTTATTTAAAGCCTGAAACATGAAATAAAGTTCAACAATAAAATTTCTGAAATGTTTATGCTCAATTAAGTCTCAATTAAGACTTTATTTTTTAAGAGCAGTTTAAGGTTCACAGCCAAATTGAGAACATATTTTTCATATAATTACTATTTCCTGCTCCCACACATGTATAAACTTTCCATAATATCCTCAACTGGAGTGGGACAACTATTAAAGATTGTGTTAATTACTTTGCTATAATTGATTAATATAAAATTGACATACTGTAATTATTCCAAGTCCATGGTCTACTTTACCATTCACTCTTGGTGCTTCACATTCTCTGAGTTTGGACAAAGGAATAATGACATGTGTCCATCATTATGGCATCATATAGAGTATTTTCACTGGCCTAAAAATCCTCCATGCTCTGTCTATGCACTCCCTATTTCCAAACACATAGCAACCACTAATCTTTTTACTGTTTTCATAAGTTTTGCTATTTCCAGAATATCATGTAGTTGGAATCATGCAGTATGTAGCTTTTTCAGATTGGCTTCCCTCCTTAGCAATACTCGTCTGTCAATTATGAATAAAGCTGCTATACAAATCTGTGGGCAGTTTTGTGTGGGGGTGTGTGTGTGTGTCTACCTAAGTTTTCAACTCCTTTGAGTAAATAGAAAAAAAGCATGATTCCTGAATCGTATGGTAACGGTAGTTTTGTAAGGAGCAAACTCTCTTCCGAAATGGCTGTACCATCTTGCTTTCCTCCTAGCAATGAACGCGAGTTCCTGATTCTCCACATCCTTGTCAGCATTTGGTGGTGTCAGTGCTCCAGATCTGGAGTTCTGTAATAGGTGTGAAGTAGCACATCACTGTTGTTTTAATTTGCATTTTCCTTATGACACATGATGTGGAACATTTTTTCACTTTTTTTTTTTTTTTTGCTGTCTGTGTAGCTCCTTTGCTGAGGTGCCTGTTAAGGTTTCTGGCTCATTTTCTAAACAAGTTGTGCTTTCAGTGTTGAGTTTTAAGAGTTCATTGTGCATTCTGAATAACAGTCTTTGATCAGATGTGTCTCTTGAAAATATTTTCTCCCAGTCTGCAGCCAGTCTTCTCATTCTCTTGACAAGTATCTTTCAAAGAGGAGAAGTTTTTATTTTTAAAGAAGTCCAGCTTATCAATTATTTTATTTGTAGATTGTTTCTTAGGCATTGTATATGAAAAAGTATCACCATACCCAATGTTATCCAGGTTTTCTCCTATGTTATCTTATAGGATTTTATAGCATTGTATGTTATATTTAGGTCTCTGGTCCATTTTGAGTTAACTTTTGTGAAGCGTGTAAGTCTGTGTCTAGATTCATTTTTCACTTGTGTATGAACAGCTGTTCCAGCACCATTTGTTGAACAGACTATGTTTGCTCCCTTGCATTGTTTTTGCTCCTTTGTCAAAGATCAGTTGACTGTACTTACGGGGGTCCACTTCTGGCCTCTCTGTTCTTGCCAGTACACTGATCAATTTGCCCTTTCTTTCACTAACATGACACTTTCCTAATCACTGTAGCTTTACCGTAAAGGCTTCCCAGGTGGCGCAGTAGTAAATGAATCCACCTGCCAAGGCAGGCAACGCAAGCGATGCAAGTTCAATCCCAGGGTTGGGAAGATCCCGTAGAGTAGGAAATGGCTACGCACTCTAGCATTCTTGCTTGGGAAATTCCATGGTCAGAGGAGCCTGGAGGGCTACCATCCATGGGGTTCAAAAAGTCAGACACAACTGAGCACAGCATAGTCTTAACAGTAAAACTTGAAATTGGGTATCAGCAGTCCTTCAACCTGGTTTTTCTTCAATACTGTGTTGGTTTCTAGGTCTTTTTCATCTCAATGTGAATGTTAGAATCAGTTTATGAATAGCCATGAAATGAGTTTTTGGGATTTTGATTGGAATTGCATTGAATCTATAGATCAAGTTGGCAAGTAATGACATCCTGACAATATTGACTCCTCCCCTCAATGAACATGGAATATCCATTTTTTTAACTGTATGTTTATACTATTTTTATATCTAACTTGCATGAGACCCTTTTACATGCTCCAGAATTTATAATATTTGTATCACTTAAAGGATTAAATTACATATTTGGATTTGAGATATTATATAATTTATATAATTTTAATCAAACATTTTGATGTTTATTTTTGTTTTCAAGTTTTAGTAAACTTCTGTTTATTCAGAATGATCATGGGTTGCTGGTTAATTTATATTCCAGTGAAGTAAAATTTCTCTATGTCCTAAACAGAGACTACTAATTTGCAAAGAATTGCAGCATATCAAAACACACCTAACACTGAAAAAGAGAAACACAATATGTATATATAAGTTACCATTTCTCATACGGATTTCTGGAGCCTTGGAATTGCCATTCTTATTATTTTAATGTATTTGATTTGTGTATTTTTAAAGTAAATCCCTGATATTTGCTGTTTCTTATATGAGTACCATGCATAAAGGGGCCTTGTAAAATGCATAAATAAGTGGTCTTTTGGTTTATTTGAAGTAGATTAAATAAGAGTTTCTCATATAGTAGTACATCTTATAGAGTTACTGCTTTCTGGACTTATTTCTGAAGGTGACTCAAGAAATATCCTGAGAAACAAAATCATAAAAAACTCTATTTGAGCAAAACACTTGCCTGAGTCTAGAGGAGAGATATAATCATTTCTGAGATTTAAAATACATGAGAGCAAAACATTACTTGTTCACATGGATATCATGTGGCAAAAATAAATGATAAAGATACTAACAAGAATGGGTAAGGATGTTAGATTGATGATTGCTAGATTATTACTGGATATTTTCTTCAATATCTTCCTTATTTATCATTACTTTTCATAACAGAGTAGTATAGCTGCTGCTGCTGCTGCTAAGTCACTTCAGTCGTGTCCGACTCTGTGCGACCCCAGAGATGGCAGCCCACCAGGCTCCCCCGTCCATGGGATTTTCCAGGGAAGAACACTGGAGTGGGTGCCATTTCCTTCTCCAATGCATGAAAGTGAAAAGTGAAAATGAAGTCGCTCAGTCGTGTCCGACTATTCACAACCCCATGGACTGCAGCCTACCAGGCTCCTCCGCCCATGGGATTTTCCAGGCAAGAGTACTGGAGTGGGGTGCCATTGCCTTCTCTCAGAGTAGTATAGATCTCTTTATAAAAACCCTTGGTACAACTGCATGTGAAACCACATGGATTCTGTCCCCAAGCATCAGAAATCAGGACTACTACTGTGAAACTACCAATAAAAAATAGCAAAGTATTGCTAAAGAGGTTTACAGAATTTCTCTGTATCTTTAGTAAAAGCTACTTGTATGCTATGATGAATACAGGACAAACCCAAGTGATTCAGATACTGGATGTATGCCAGGCTCACTATTATGTGACTCATTCCTGGATACCAGTTTCCAGAATGAGGATATTTACATATAACTGCATCAATAAAATCCATGAATAATATAGATCCACTCTCATTATCACTCTAATTGCTACATATAGAGTCATTCTTTAATTAAATCTGATCTAAATTTAAGGGTCTACCATTTCACTTCAAGATGCATATAATAAATATGAAAAGTACTTCAAAACACAATCCTAATAAAATGAAAACATTTTGTTAAATTGCATATAAAATGTTTTGTCTGTATTTCTGTTTCAGTCCTCTTTATTAAGTAGAGAATTCTTATTATGGAAAAGTGTATCCTTCTGTCTCTTTATAAATAATGGATGCATATTTTCAATTGCAAATTATTTCTGTGTTAGAATCATTGTTAGTAGGTATTGAAATAATCTAGGAGGCACTCATTTGCCTGTAATGGAATACTATCTTCAAGACATAAATAAGTAAGCAGGTATTAAAAAGTTATTTGTTTTCTAGATATTAAACAGTGTGTTAAGGCTTCAGGATTTAGCACAGTAATCCATATTTGCATGCAAGTGATCACAAAGAAAGCCAGATTCTTATTACGGATTTAGAACTGTCTGATACTAACAGGAATAGTCATCTTAAAACAAAAGTTGCTTTTACCTCAGCACCAAAGTTTTCACCTCAGTGGCTAAAACTTATTTGCCTGATCTTTCACCATATACAAACACAGAAAATGTGTTTTTATGTCAAGTAAGTTATACCTTGAATATTCCTAACAGCCCATTAATTAATAAGAGAAACGACCATGCTGCAAGGTCAGAGTTGTCATTCATACAGCTTTACATATGTAAACAGGGGTGATGGAAGGTTATCATCTAGAGGAACCCATACATTACCTCCTGCTTGTCTGCATTCCCAGTGGCGCGCCTTATTTATTCCCTCTCGGTGGGTGATAAAGTACGTTCAGCACCACTGGTGTTCTTAAACATTCTATTAACAGATATTATATACCTTTGTGTCAAAACCATATCATCCAGGTTAAATGTACAAAGTTAGCAGTTTTCAAAATCAAGTCTCTAGGTTTTCTTATATTACTAATATTTTCAGCTAGTAATGATATGTCTCTAAGGTCTCTGATTTTTACACATCTTTCCATGTAGTTCTGAGTATATATTTTAATATTTCCTCCCTTCATGTTATGTCATTAGCAGTATTAAGTTGCTGTTTATGATCAATATAGCATACACATTTTCTCCCAATCTATGAGTTTCTTCACGGTAAAATGAATTTTTTTCTAAAAGAAGCCTTTGTACTGCCAATTTTTCCCCTTTCTGTAAAGCCTCCCACACACTACTTAATATTGATGGAGAGATGCCTTGGTATACCCAGAGAATTCCAAATCTGACATATGTTAAAATACTCCTAGTGCATAGCATAGTGATTCAAAAGAGGTGAACTGCATAGCCAGTGGAACAGGGTGCTCGTCACAATAAACTGGGTAAGGTTGGGTCCATATAAACTGGATTTTTTCCAATGAGTTTCTTAGCCAATGCTTTGCAATTAAGATTGCTGCCATGCATCTAATGTCGGTTGCCAGAAGTACTCTCCACATGACATCAATTTCTTCTGGCCCTAAATGTAAAGTAATCATTATCTCCTAAAGGTAAGCATTTCTTCAGACCTCTTCCCAGGACTCTTCACAGTAAGAGCTATAGTATTAGCAACCCACAGGGCCAGCAGTAACATTAGACAGAGCAGAGGCCTTTCTACATCAAATACTGCCAGCTAAGACATTTTTAATTTTGGTGTCAGTACTTAAGGGCTTTAGGGAGAACCATGCATTCTCTCACTAGCTTCTGGAATCTTTACCTAAATGGGACAAGGCATCAGCACATTAACAATAGTCCGGGGCTGAAACCTATCTCTGAGGCCCAGACAAACTCCACCACTAATAAGAATTACACTGGCATAATCTCACATACAGGTAAGCTCTTTTTCCCCTGAACGTCTGTGTAGCTTTCCTTCACTGTTTATCTTTTGCTAGTTCTTTCTGCCAGAGAAGGCGATGGCACCCCACTCCAGCACTCTTGCCTGGAAAATCCCATGGACGGAGGAGCCTGGTAGGCTGCAGTCCATGGGGTCGCTAAGAGTCGGACACGACTAAGCAACTTCACTTTCACTTTTCACTTTCATGCACTGGAGAAGGAAATGGCAGCCCACTCCAGTGTTCTTCCCTGGAGAATCCCAGGGACGGCGGAGCCTGGTGGGCTGCCATCCATGGGGTCACACAGAGTCGGACACGACTGAAGTGACTTAGCAGCAGCAGCAGCAGTTCTTTCTGCATTGTAATGCCCTTACTTCTCTTGAAAGAAAGTGAAAGTCTCTCAGTCATGTCCAACTCTTTGCAACCCCATGAACTATATAGTCCATGGAATTCTCCAGGCCAGAACACTGGAGTGGGTGTGTGTGAGTATGAGTGTGAAAGTCGCTCAGTCGTGTCTGATTCTTTGTGACCCCATGGACTAAAGAGTCCATGGAATTCTCTAGGCCAGAATACTGGGGTGGGTAGACTTTCCTTTCTCCAGGGGATCTTCCCAACCTAGGGATCAAACTCCCGCATTGTAGGCAAATTCTTTATCAGCTTCTCCTACTGAGCTACAATTATTTTTAGACGAAAATTTTAGTTAGATTCATTTGTATCTGCTTCATAAGAGCAAAGACGGGTCTTGATCTGCCATGGATCACAAAACAAGACCATGAAGAATGATGCTGAGCTAAGAAGGGAGGTAGGGCAGCAGTATAAGGGCACTGGAAAAGCAGCCACCCACTGTGAATGGTGAGCCTGAAGTAAAATGGGGTCATGCTCTGAAAAGAGGAAAATACAAAAACAAATCAACAGATCTAATAATTGATGTTAATACTTAAAAATTTTGTTCTGGTTAATGTCATCAGACCCTTTATTTTCTACAATAAAAGTAAAATAATGTTCATGTTTTACATGATAGAAGCTTCCTGTGCCTTGGATTTAACACTCATATTTAAACATTTGAACATTCATATTTAACATATACCATTGTCAGTATAGATGTAAACACATTTAGGCCACTACTTGCAAAGCTATTAGTTCTAGAAATAAAAGGCCTAGCTCTTGTCAGTAGAATCAGAGTTTCAGGAACTTTATAACAAAGTCATGAAAGTCATAAGGAAAACTATCTCTGTAAGTCACTAAAGAAAAGCAAACAACAAAATAAAAACAACAAAAAGACTTGAGTTGATAGAAAGGCAAAATATAAACACTAATTTTTCAGTAACATTTCCTGTCTGTGGCAATTTTCTCTGATACCCTAGTGATTATTTTACAGATCTCAGAGACTTTTTCTCTCTTAAAACACATACACACACAGGGGTATGGGGAGGGAGGGGCCCTATGCGTGCTTTCACAGTGCCTAAAGAAAAAAAAAGGAGACACAATATTGAGCAAAATGCACATGGACTATGACTTTACCGGGTTTTCATCCTGGAGGAGAAGTCAGTTTTAGTCAAGAGATGTCAATGAGACAAGATGTCAATGAATTAGTTATACGGTGCTGAGAGACCCTGAAATACAAGGGGATGATCTTGTCAGGTGGAGCAAGAAATGGTTATTTCAGGAAGCAAATACTGTGTTGAGAAACTAGGCAAAAAGGAGATGGGAGTGGTTATCCCACTTACGGAGAATCAACCATGGAGGTCACATGACAGGGAAGAAGCCCTGAAAGGCATCTTTCAGGGAGGAAGGGAGCATCGTGTGGGTTGAGGTGGAGGCATTTATAAAAAGTGGTCACCCATGGGAGTGTTGTAAGCCATGATAAAACTTGGTCTATGTTTTAAGGGGAATGGTCTTTAGAGAAGCATGTCATCTCAATTTTCTATTTTGTAAAGCTCTATCTGCTACCTATGGAGACAGAATAACTGTATCAGTGCAAGTGAGCAGATAATTCAGGAGGCCTCTGGAGTAGCCCAGGGGAGAAATTATGGTAAGACCAGGGTACAGATGGTCCCAAATGGAGAAAAGCAGATGAATTTAAGAAATATTTTGGTAGGTAAATATGACCAGATTAGGTGGAGGAATCGTGGAACACAAGAGTGAGGAGACAGATGATTCTTATTTTTCTCCAGGTACAGGATGATGTCATTTACCAAGCTCAAGTCTATCAAAAAAGCGTGTTTGTAGAGATGGCCAAGAGCTTAGTTTGCGACATGTTAAATTAAGGCACTTAGGTGATTGGACATATCAATTGGGAAATGACTGGCACTAAGTAAATAAATAAATGAAAGTCAATATAAAGCTTTTTATTCTCCCTTCTTTTCATACTGAGCACTGCATGATGTAACTCTCTGCTCTACCTTTCAGGATTATCGAACCTAATTCATGTATTTACTTCAGTGTGTCAATTTGTCCTATCAATAAACCTAATTCTCTATGTTTTTGGGGCTCAAACATCTGGAATTATTTCAAATATCAATGATTTCAATGATTTAGCCATACATATATGGGTAAAGATATATGTATATATCTGAAGTTAAAAAAAAATAAAACACTGGTTGAGAGCATATTCAAATTTTTAAAGTTACCTTATATTTATATTACATATTTAATGTCATTAAGGCTACTTTTGGAGAAGGAAATGGCAACCCTCTCCAGTATTTTTGCCTGGAGAATCCCACAGACAGAGGAACCTGGCGGGCTGCAGTCCATGGGTTGCACAGGGTCCGACATGATTGAAGTGATATAGCACAGCACAAGGCCACCTTACTCTTTAGAAGGCATACTAGCCTTGTAACTATCATTGCTACTATGAGTATATTAAATTATGTTTAGGAAACCAGTCATGAATATTCATTGGAAGGACTGATGCTGAAGCTGAAACTCCAGTGCTTTGGCCACCTGATGCGAAGAACTGACTCATTGGAAAAGACCCTGATGCTGGGAAAGATTGAAAGTGGGAGGAGAAGGGGATGACAGAGGATGAGATGGTTGGATGGCATCACTGACATGATGGACATGAGTTTGAGTAGGCTCTGGGAGTTGGTAATGGACAAGAAAGCCTGGCGTGCTTGGCGTCCATGGAGTCACAAAGAGTCGGACATGGCTGAGCGACTGAACTGAACTGAACTGATATATTTACACAGGCATGTACATCTCCTCTTCAGACACTATTCTTTATTCTTTAAATTTATCTGTGCTTTAGCTAAACAAGAACAGCAAAAACTGAGAAAAGTATTCTCTTCTGATCAAAACTGATTGAAAAGGCCACAGTGAGAGGAATAACCATCATAATACCACCACCTCAACTGACCTGCACTAATAACAAACATGCCTTCCATCATCTCATTCTTTCACTACTTCTCCATTCATTACTGCCACTAAGAAAGTTCCCAGTATCCCATTTAGTTTTTTAAAGGGATTTTAATGGATGTGCTATGAATTTTCAATGAGCTATTTGAAATTTGAGGAACCTAATTAGGAATGTATTTACTTTCCCTTTTTTAAGTGTAATTAATTCCATGCAAGACTTTTAGCCTAATGTTACTCCAAAGGAAAAAATAAAATGGAAAAGGAGGTTCTACTTTTACAGACTAATGGACTGGCAATTAAAAAAATTGAATTAAACATTAACTCAGAAGAGTCGTTTTCAATATATAAATTATTTCTGTTTAGCCTTCTGTTGCCAGGTTAATTAAGTAAATCCCTTTGGCCTTGATTATAGCCATTAGTAAATGAAAATGTAGTTGAATTCACTAAGTCTTGTGATTTACACTAGGGAATCTACATCAGTAAATACATTTCCTTTGGCTAACAGCTTTCATAAAGTCTGATGTTTATTTAGAAAAAGTCAACCTTATCCGTGAAATACAAAAATTAATTAATTATATAATTCATTGTTTGGGTGGATAAACTCTCTGCAGCTTCTTGTGGGGTTGGTTGCCTTTAAGAAACAAACCCCAGATAGTCCACATCTAAAAAAAATGTGTCCAATCACCTCAGGCTCAGAGAATATCCTCAATTTCTTTAAGAAAAGAAAAAGGTGGAAAATTTAGAACGTCTTCCTCAAGTTGTTTTATTTAAAAAAAAGCTTAAGGACAAAAGCCATGAAAGCAATTCTTAAGATAAATGAATAAATCATGTACATAAAGAGCACAAAATAATAAAATATACATAGAAAAAACCTACATTAAAATAATGATTTGTAATCTGTCTTCTGTATATTCAGATTCATCATTTTATGCTACAGTTAGAGTTATAATGAATTAACCTCAACATAACCCAATACATTCTTCTGTTTATGTCTTAAAAGTAGTCCTTCTATATTACTTTCAGTACACTAGCAATGATACACTGACGGCCTGTTTTAAATCTTATACAAGGGTAACACTATGATTCAGAAATAAATTCTTAACAGTCTCTATATTCTCTAAGGACAAGACTTGTCTGTTGCTGGCATATTAAGCTGTAATATGTTGCAAAATAAAAGTAAGGTTATTAAGTATCTCCTACTCATTCCCTTCAAGGAAATTTCAATTGCCAAGCACCAAATTACTAGGACAATCTAGGCTACATCAAATTTTGCTGTCTGTAAAAATATACCCATAATCATTTTCTGTATGGTCGCAATGTGATACAAATATATCCTTAACAGCAGCAAGAGGCACTTAAATCAAGAGTTTTGGAGAAGTAAAAAAAGAAATACTCTAAATTTAAACCAATAAACTAAAAAAACAGCAAAAAGATAGAATCTAACTTATGGACCAGGAAAGTCCAAAGTTCGAAATAACTGTCTTTACTATCAAACACTGTGAACACAAATAATCGTGTAATTAATGTATTTCCCTGATTTATCCAGCAACTAGAAAGAAGAGAGACAAACACATAGTTGGGAATTTGATTTCCCTTGTCCTTAGTTTTTCTGAATGCATATGTATAGGCTGCCATAACTCTCCTTCAGTGACACAGAGAACATGTCATTCAGTAAATCAACCAATCAAGAAAAGTACTATTTCTAGCACCAGTCCCTTACCTTCTATGAAGCAACAGGGATCACAGACCTGGAAGGAGTACTAGAGTTTCAAGAATCAAAAAACCAGGGATTTTATCCCATCTTCATAACTCATCAGCTAAGGAACTTTGATAAAATACTTGGTCATTATGAATCTATTTATTCATGTGCAACCATTATTATGCTAATCTCTCCCACATCTATGCCTCAAGACTGCAAACACAATTTGTGATAACACAAGTGAAATCTCAAAAAAATTTTTGAATATTCCATAAGAGTATAGGTTAGCAACATCAATGTGGTAGAATTTGTATCTCCAAAAAGACAGGACTCAAAAAATTAAAGAAATATTCAGTGATGAATAATATTGGCTTTTAATTTGTATATTAATTAGCAAGATTTCTAGTTAGCCTCACCTAAAGTGTTTTTAAACCCACTGGCAATGACCAAACTGAATGCGATCAACTTACTTCTGGAGCCTGAAGAGTTCCTCACAGCAGAGAAGGAGTCAGCACTCTGCCTGGCTGCTGCAGAAGACGGACAGGGTGAAAGCATCTCCAAAGTTGATTCTGAGGATGGTGACAGAAGTAAGGGTGCTCAGCTACTACATATCTTCCCAAACACCTGGCAGAATGGTTACAGGGACTCTTCAAAGGAGACAAGAACAACAACAAAAAAAGCATATCAAAATATGCTAATGCTGTATCTTTGAAAAATATGGTTGCTGTTAACTGTGTGATCAGTTTCAATCTCGATCAGGAATATCACTAAATAGAACTCAAATATTCATAGATTTGCATAATAAGGCTTTCCAGTGGAATCTGTAATATGCTCTGATTCTAATAAATATGTCAGCAGTCTGCTTTTCACTTTTGGAAGTTTTCTTATCTCATAATTGAAAATAGTTTAAACAACTGAACATCAAAGTTCAATTTTCTTTATTTTTCAATGAATTTAACTTGTAGGCTATTGTTAAATACTAATCATCCCTACTAAGTACCAGAAACCCTACAATGGGGATACAGCAATGAAGGAATGAATATCATTAGTCTTGCCCTCATGGAGTTAAACAGGGCTTTCCTTTCAGCTCAGCTGGTAAAGAATCCGCCTGCAATACAGGTGCTGCTGCTAAGTCGCTTCAGTCATGTCCGACTCGGTGCGACGCCATAGACGGCAGCCCACCAGGCTCCCCAGTCCCTGGGATTCTCCAGGCAAGAATACTGGAGTAGGTTGCCATTTCCTTCTCCAATGCATGAAAGTGAAAAGTGAAAGTGAAGCCCTCAGTTGTGTCTGACTCTTAGCGACTCCATGGACTGCAATACAGGTGACCCCGGTTCAATTCCTGGGTCGGGAAGATCTGCTGGAGAAGGGATAGGCTACCTACTCCAGTATTCTCAGGCTTCCCTCGTGGCTCAGCTAGTAAAGAATCTGCCTGCAATGCAGGAGATCTGGGTTGGGAAGATCCCCTGGAGAAGGGAACGGCTACGCACCCCAGTATTCTGGCCTGGAGAATTCCATGGACTTTATAGCCCATGGGGTCACAAAGAGTTGGACATGATTGAGTGCCTTTAACTTTCATGGAGTTAATAGTTTGCCAAGTTGCCTGTTTTATTCTTAAATAGATAAAATTCACTTATTTCAACCCATACATCTAGGGAGAAAATACAGAGACGTGCCATTTGTATTTTAACTCCACGTCAGCAGATTGCTGATTTCTATCTGTTTCTAAAAGTTCCATGTCAATCTAAATAATAATCAACCTAGCTCTATGAGACACAATATTTACTTGCTTTCCCTCAAGATCTATATAATAGTATCACTGACACTCAATCACTGTCAATTTTTAATGTAGAAATCGGCTAAGTTTTAAAAATGTTCTTGAAATGAGTAAAAGCATTTTTATTTTACTTTGGCTATGACTTATTTTATCCACAGAGACAAACGTGAGGAGTAGTACAATTCTAAAGAGTGAGAATAAAAATAGACTGAAGATGATACAAGGATCACTCGTTTAGCTTATTGTTTCTGCTATCTCCATTTGTAAAGATGTGTGAATGATCTTATAAAGTCAAATTTTAATATGTTAGAGATGTAAAAATTATGACTTTATCCAAAGAGAAAGGTAAACTATTGCTAAGTTAATATGGAATTTATTCCAAAATTCTAAAAATCAATGCACAGATAAAAGATAAAGTTGACTAAAAGTACAAGAATCTGCCTGCAATGCAGGAGACCTGGGTTTGATCCCTGAGTTGGAAAGATCCCCTGGAGAATGGAATGGCTACCCACTCCAGTATTTTCTAGCTTGGAGAATTCCATAGACTATTCCACGGGGTTGGAGAATCAGATATGACTGAGAAACTTTCACTTTTCACATTACATTTTCTTTATTTCAAAGTATTTTTATGAATTTGACAACCAATGCTATCTTTAAAATTTATATTTATTATAAAAGAAATATGTTATTATAAAATTATAGAATAAATAAGACATAACCCCTATCAGTTCAGTTCAGTTACTCAATCATGTTCAACTCTTTGCAACCCCATGAACTGCAGCATGACAGGTCTCCCTGTCCATCACCAACTCCTGGAGTTCACCCAAACTCATGTCCATAGAGTTGGTGATGCCATCCAGCCATCTCATCCTCTGTTGTTCCCTTCTCCTGCACCTAATCCCTCCCAGCATCAGAGTCTTTTCCAATGAATAAACTCTTCACATGAGGTGGCCAAAGTATTGGAGTTTCAGCTTTAGCATCAGTCCTTCCAAAGAACAACCAGGACTGATCTCCTTTAGAATGGACTGGCTGGATCTCCTTGCAGTCCAAGGGATTCTCAAGAGTCTTCTCCAACACCACAGTTCAAAAGCATCAATTCTTCGGCACTCAGCTTTCTTCACAGTCTAACTTTCACATCCATACATGACTACTGGAAAAACCATAGCCTTGACTAGATGGACCTTTGTTGGCAAAGTAATGTCTCTGCTTTTTATTATCCTATCTAGGTTGGTCATAACTTTCCTTCCAAGGAGTAAGCATCTTTTAATTTCATGGCCACAATCACCATCTGCAGTGATTTTGGAGCCCAGAAAAATAAAGTCTGACATTGTTTCCACTGTTTCCCCATATATTTCCCATGAAGTGATGGGACCGGATGCCATGATCTTCGTTTTCTAAATGTTGAGCTTTAAGCCAACTTTTTCACTCTCCACTTTCACTTTCATCAAGAGGCTTTTGAGTTCCTCTTCACTTTCTGCCATAAGGGTGGTGTCATCTGCATATCTGAGGTTATTGATATTTCTCCTGGCAATCTTGATTCCAGCTTGTGCTTCTTCCAGCCCAGTGTTTCTCATGATGTACTCTGCATAGAAGTTAAATA
>NW_011494613.1:7230518-7244133 GCF_000754665.1 Bison bison bison | reverse complement strand
AAGTTAAATAAGCAGGGTGACAATATACAGCCTTGACGTACTCCTTTTCCTATTTGGAACCAGTCTGTTGTTCCATGTCCAGTTCTAACTGTTGCTTACTGATCTGCATATACGTTTCTCAAGAGGCAGGTCAGGTGGTCTGGTATTCCTATCTCTTCCAGAATTTTCCACAGTTTATTGTGATCCACATAGTCAAAGGCTTTAGCATTGTGAATAAAGCAGAAATAGATGTTTTTCTGGAACTCTCTTGCTTTTTCCATGACCCAGCGGATGTTGGCAGTTTAATCTCTGGTTCCTCTGTCTTTGCTAAAACAAGCTTGAATATCTGGAATTTCACGGTTCACTTATTACTAAAGCCTGGCTTGGAGAATTTTGAGCAGTACTTTACTAGCGTGTGAGATGAATGTAATTGTGCGATAGTTTTAACCCCTATACAGAGATATAAATAAATAATATGCCAACCATCTGAGATAGCTATTGCTTGCCTTTTCATTCACTTCCTTCCATATATTTTAAAATACATTTTACATATATAATATATATATATGGCAAAAATGTAAGAAAGATACAGCCCTCTCAGAAAGAACCAATTTCATATTTCAGAACATACTCTCAGAAATATTTTATGCATATATAAATGTGTGTGCATATGTGTAGATTTTTATTCATATATAAGAATACTGTATGCCATTTTGTCCTATTCCTTTAATATATCATGGCGATTATTCCATTTCTATCTTCTATCATCAACACCATCCATCCTATCAGTCAATATCTATCATATGAATATAACATAATCTGCTCATAATACATCCCAACTGAAAAGCACCATTTCTAGGATTTTGTTATTATAAAAAGAAGATATTATCATAAAAATGATATAACTCATATCTACACATGTGTGTGACTGAATAGTATATTAAATTCCTGGTATAAGTATCATAAGCTCCTAGAACTAAAATATTTAAGCCAAAAAACCTAATTGTTTTAGAAATTTTATTTTCCCTTATCTGCAGTAATGAGGTAGCATTTACTACAGCAAGTAGTATTGTTACTACAGCAAGAATAAATTTGAATTTAGAATTTTACTTTATAATAGTGCATTATGATAACAAAGTATAAATACTTCCAATTATTTTTTTAATTGATAACATTTTTTAAAATTTTATTTTATTTTTAAACTTTACATAATTGTATTAGTTTTGCCAAATATCAAAATGAATCCGCCACAGGTATTCATGCGTTCCCCATCCTGAACCCTCCTCCCTCCTCCCTCCCCATACCATCCCTCTGGGTCGTCCCAGTGCACTAGCCCCAAGCATCCAGTATCGTGCATTGAACCTGGACTGGCAACTCATTTCATACATGATATTTTACATGTTTCAATGCCATTCTCCCAAATCTTCCCACCCTCTCCCTCTCCCACAGAGTCCGTGGGAAGATTTGGGAGAATGGCATTGAAATACTTCCAATTATTATGCTAACTAAAAGAAAAAGAAAAAAACTAAGGATTGATAATTAAGGGTATTTCTTTGTCTTCATTTTAATATGAAAATTATAGAAACTGATACAATCCTATATAATTCAAATTCCCCAGGCAAAGTTCTTTATATGTATGGCTACATAATTTATTAATGACAACATTTTTCTTTTGTTATACTGTCTTTAATTAAGCAATTACTATATTATGCTTATCTAAATCAATTCTCTCAAGAATCAAATGAGTTAAACACATATTCATCTACATCAATATTTAAAAAGAGGAGGAATAGAGATAAGTCAAGAAATCTTTAACAAGGTTGTAGAGCTAGTACCTGCCAAAGCTGAAGGTCTCATCAGTGCTTCAGTCGTGTCCGACTCTGTGTGACCCCACAGATGGCAGCCCACCAGCTCCCCCGTCCCTGGGATTCTCCAGGCAAGAACACTGGAGTGGGTTGCCATTCCCTTCTCCAATGCACGAAAGTGAAAAGTGAAAGTGAAGTTGCTCAGTCGTGTCCGACTCCTAGCGACCCCATGGACTGCAGCCCACCAGGCTCCTCCATCCATGGGATTTTCCAGGCAAAAGAGTACTGGAGTGGGGTGCCTTTGCCTTCTCCGCTCACCAAGGGTATCTCACTACAAATCAATGCTCTTATATCTCATAATGCAAGTGAAGATTTTAGACAGCTATTATAGATTCTATAGTGAAAAAACCTAAAATGGTGCTATTTCTTTTGGGGGGACAGTGGGTCCATGTATTTTTGGCAATGCCAAAAACAAAGAGATTTTAGACTGTGATTCTAATAAAGCATTTTTCCTGTGAGATCTCATAAAAACTTCCTTTTCTTCTTGATAGTATGTTTAAATAAAACATCTTATAAGAAATTCTGATCAGTTCCATAGTTCCAAGTTGTTGCTATGTTGGCCTTCTTCCACAGTCTTAGAAAATTTGGCAACTGTTACTGTTTATGTACATGTATTCCCAAGAATATGGTTCTCCCTCTAACAATTATCTTAGATGCCAATATGAAACTCCAAAAAGAACTCAGAAAACATGGGCAAAACTCTAGGAGTTATTAAGGAATATCTTTTTTTCTCATCAATAATGACTGTTCATCAGTCATCTAAACATGTATTTTAATTTGAATCTCACTATCAGTAAAGGCAAAACTTTAAAGTCATATGAACCTTGGTTGGAACCATCACTATGACAGTATTCCTCAGTTTTCTCTTTTAAAATAATAATTAAAAAACAATATTATAAAATGCTGTTATTATTTCAAAGCATAGTATATATGAAAGTATCAATCAAAATGTGTTATTCACTTTAGGGCATTCAATGATTTTATTTCCCTCCTGAAAAGCTACAAACAAAGACAGCATATTAAAGAGCAGAAACATTACTTTGCTGACAAAGGTCCATCTAGTCAAAGCTATGGTTTTTCCAGTAGCCATGTATAGATGTGAGAATTGGACCATAAGAAAAGCTGAGCATCAAAGAATTGATGTTTTTGAACAGTGGTGTTGGAGAAGATTCTTGAGAGTCCCTTGGACTGCAAGGAAATAAAACCAGTCAATCCTAAAGGAAATCAGTCCTGAATATTCATTGGAAGGACTATGCTGAAGTTGAAGCTCCAGTACTTTGGCCACCTGATGTGAAGAGTTGACTCATTAGAAAAGACCCTGATGCTGGGAAAGATTGAAGGTGGGAGAAGGGAATGACAGAGGACAAAATGGTTGGATGGCATCACCTACTTAATGGACATGAGTTTAAGCAAGCTCCAGGAGATGGTGAAGGACAAGGTAGCCTGGAGTGCTGCAGTCCATGGGGTCACAAAGAGTCAGACACGACTGAGCGAATGAACAACAACAAAGAGAACTTCTTCCTAAGGCTGCCTTAAGTTTTAGCGCATTAAACCTTAAGGAAATCCTGAAATATTTGAAGCTAACAGTAAAATAATATTAAGTATTCCTTTCAATTTAAATATCCAGGATTTGAACAACTACAAATCCACCAAATAGCATCATTACTGATTTTTCTCTATCCTTCTGCTATCTCTAATAGTACAAAATAATACGTTCTTTTTGTTTAGTTGCTGTCATGTCTGACTCTTTTGAGACCCCATGGACTGTAGCCCACCAAGCTTCTGTGTCCATGGGATATCCCAGGGAAAAATACTGGAATAGGTTGCCATTTCCTTCTCCAGGGCATCTTCCTGACTCAGGGATCAAAACTGGGTCTCCTGTACTGACAGGTGAATTCTTTATCACTGAGCCACCAAGGAAGCCCCACAGAATAACATGAGGGAGGTGTTTTACATTAGTCCTTAATTATATTTACCTTGTATTGAAAATGAATAAAAATCAAACACTTAATCATCCAGATAGATGTTTGATCTTCATGAAGCAAAAAGTGAGAATTTTGGATATATGTGAACAAATGAATCATGGTTTCACTGAAATTAATTTAATCAGCTATTTAATAATCATATATGGCTTGGCATAATATGACCATGATCCTTAGTGCACTACTTCAAAAATGAGGGTATAACACAAAAAGTGCTATTTTATTAAGACAAATAGCTTGAAAAAATGAACTAGAACTGCAAAATAAAATTGGAAATTACTTCACATAAATGAGTTTTTTAAATGCATAAATATTCAGAAGGATTCATATAAACACTATTACTAAAGCAAGCTTGCCTCATCACCAGCATTGCTAAACCTAATTTAAAAATTAAATTAGAGACACTGATTGAATATGGAAATGCATTTGTGTTACTGGATAAAAGTGTAGTATCATGCACTTGACTATAGGAAAATGTTTCCAAATTATTATACACATCCAGGATCATATGATAAATAAAGTAATGCGGCACTAGAACATTTATTGCTTAATGTAAATGTCACATTGTAAATGAGAACAACTAATCATTCCTTTCCTCTAATAGCAAGAGTTCAGCAGTTAAATAAAACATAAATCTTGGTGACCTAAAAATTTTATTACTGCATTTGCAATTTCCTGTTAACAAGTCAAGAAAATAACTTCAAGTAATGCTATATTTCAGTAAGATACAACCCAAGGTGAAGGGCTGTTTTAGAAGGGGCAGAAGGTGGGTATAGGTGGTTGTTGGCTTTGGATTTTTTTTAAGGAGCTGACTCCTTCACTAAATCTCATAATGATAATTTAACATAATAGATTTTTCTTGATAAACAATGGATACTAAATTAATATCTGATTTAGTGAAGAAAGCAAATGCATCATCCCAATTTGACTTTAATTATAAAAATCTACTAGATTTTGCCCGCAAGAGTCCTACACAAAAATAAGTAAAAGAAATGTAAAATAGGCTGAACGAAGATTACAGGGTTAATGAACTACCTTCCCTTGCATAACTAATAATATCTTCTTATATGACAGAATCAAAAAAATGCAAAATAATAATAAAAAATACTCCAATGTATAAATCATTCAGAAGCTAAAATTTCTCTTCTTTTAATTTCTTTTAGTTTTCTCTGAATTAAATGTTTCCTTTATTTTTTTGAATTTCAAAGATTAGAAAATATTTTTTTTCTTCTTAAAGACAACTTTGATTGGCACATCTTCATCCCCTGGTGAAGTGAGAGAGTTGCCCTTTTACTTCTTCCTGTCCTAGATCGTGGTCTATTCTAACACTATAAACGTCAGTTCTGCTCTGTTTCCTTGAAACAGGGGAAAATAAAGTACAACATTCTGGTTACTCTTAGTGATTTGGAAAAAAAATCAGCAGACAGATATTAGGGTCACTCCTGGATGAGGGCACGGCAACCCCCTCCAGTATTCTTGCCTGGAGAAGCCCATGGATAGAGGAGCCTGGCAGGCTAGAGTCCATGGGGTTGCAGAGAGTCGGACGCAACTGAAGTGACTTAGCAGGCATGCAATCTTCACTTCAGTGTGTCACCTTGGTAACATTATTTTTCAATTAAAGGAGAATATCAGTAAGTTCTTATCAAGGCAATGTTTAATATCTACACATACCATTTCATTCTCCCCCCTTCACTCCTTTGTTCTTTCCTGAATCCCCATTTCTTCCTTTCTTTCCTTTTTCCTGCCTCCCTCCATTGCTCCCTCCATTCCTTTCTGGCCTCCCTGTCTACTGTGACTCCTGATTTACTGAGAACTTTTGTCTCTTAGTTTTAAAATGGTTATAATAACACTGACACCATAGTGTCATTTTGAATGTTCTTTGATATTACACATATGCATACAGTTGTGGATGTGAGTAATGCATGTGTCTAATATAACTTGCCAAAAATGTTTATATTTTATATAAATCAAATGCCTCTACATTTCAACTTATTTCCACTGATTCTGCCCTCTTTCCACTTCTTTCTTCAGAGTACCAACAAAGTTTCCTATTAGGTTGAGATACCAAGTCTTTAACTGTAGTCCATACTGGCGTTGGTGATTTGTCTCCATCTGATCTCTGAACATTTGGGGCAGTGACCCATCAACTTCCTTAGACCTTCTATACATGCGGGTTCTCGCCCTTCACCTTACTGCTCCTCCCTCTATCCCCCTCTGCTTCTCTCCCCCTCCACACATCCCTTCCTCTCCTTTCATTATTTCCTTTCCTCTACAACCTCACCTCTTGCAGGTGAAAACAGAAATCATTTCATAAAAAGAGCATAACACTGCATACATCTTTGAATCATAAGAATTTTTAAAGCACATTTTATAGAACTTCAAAACATGTCTATTATATATATATACTCTCTTCAAACTCTGACTCATGCAGAAATCTGTAGAAAGCAGATCACTTTTAATATGCAGATGAGAAAGTGCATGTCCCATATGTTTATTAATATTCATAATACAAGTAATACATGAGTACACTTCTTCTTTTAAAGTTGAGTATAATCGATAGGAGTTAGGGATGGGGGACAGAGGCAGCTGTGGGTACAGAAGAGTAGCAAGAGGTATTATGAGGATAGAATCATTTGGTATTTTGACTGTGTTTGTACATACTTACATGTGATAAAATTTAGAAAACTGAGTATCAACACATATAAGAATATGTTTAGCTGCTAAACCTGAATAAGGTCAGTGGATAAGAGCGATGTCAGTGTCCTGACTGAGATACTAGATTTTATACTACAGTTATGCAAGATGTATTACTGGGAGAAGCTAGGAGTAGGACATATGGGGATCTCTTTGTATTATTTCTCACATCTGCATGTGAATCGACATAATGGTACATCATGCGCCTTGGAATAACCCTTATGAGGCAACAGTATCAGGCTGCAATCTCAGCATTCATTAATAGAAAAGGAACATTAAGAACACCAAGTTTAGCAACTGCAGTGAATTATTCAATCCTTTTTTAAACCACATCTTGAATACAATGTCTCCAGGAGAACTACAAAAAAAACACCCCAAAACCCTTAAATCCACTAATCAAGGAAAAGCACCTCACTGCCGCTCACACTGGGTACCAGAGCACAGCAGTTGCTTTACTGTAAGGGATAAAAATTAGGTTTTGTGCCACTAAAGTGTGTACGGTAAATTATCCAACTGCCATTTACCTTGCTGGACTGAGGCGGAACAGAGTCTCTCTACCTGCTCTTACCTTCATTAGCCAAAAAACAAAAGAAAATATGGATTTCTGGTGCTTGGGAAATGTGAGATGGTTTAAAATACTGGGAGAAAATGTTGCATGTGTGGATAGGAATTATTCTGTTTTTGTTGTGGTGGTGGCTGTTTCTTTGTTTTTAATTTATTACTTTAAGCTCTATTCAAAATGCTAAATACACTATATTATAAATAGATCTACTTGACATTTATATATCCAAAGTCATGAATTTATGGTCTAAGTAAATTCACACTGGCATATTATATATACAGTATACTTTAAATACCTACATAGTATATACGTACATTATATTAGAAATACCTACTTTATGCATATATAGATAAAGCAGACATTTCTAATATGCACACCCTCATGAATATATACAAGAAGAGTATATAAATAAAAATGTATGTAGAAAGATTGAGCCTGCCTTATAACAGTCACAGCATACATTCTAGACCAAAGATAGTGAGTTGAATAGAGGCTGTCAATCCTGGGCAACTGTTGAGCAATTATAAATTGGATTCACAGTGGATTAAAAGAAGGTTCTGGAGCAACCTCAAATGAACCAAGGACTACCTGGAGATTGGAAGCTAGAATCATTGCAAACATGCTAATAGGCAATATGGATGTAGAAAATATCTAGAAGCATGAGGAGTACTTCCTCCTGGTAGAAGGGTGGGGAGGACTTAAACACATTTACAGCTACAGGAAAGAACTGAGAGAATGGGGTGAGAGGTGTCACAATCATGTGCCCCTAATGGTACATCACATGCCTTAGGTCTCCTATTGGCTTATGAACTCTTTGAGGTCCAAGAACACCATATGAGTAATTGAATGTATATGTAGCACCAAGCATATTCACTACATAAAACAGATGCTCAAGAAATACAAATTAAAGATTTTCAACTGCAAATAAAGGAAAATGATATACTAGAAATCTCAGAGAAGTTACCACCTGTGAAAGTTTCTAAGAGAAAAGATGACTCAAAAAACAAAGAAATTCTAAAAGTAAAATACAAATGATGCAACTAGAAATGATTCTGAAGGCAGAGAGGTAACTGGAAAAAGAAGTTAAAGAAATGATGAAGACTATATAAGAAGAATTCTACATAAGGTCAGATTATATAAAAGAGCACATATAAAAAAGATAGAAGAAAGGACACAAAACCAAAGATGAATATAAAATAGTGTTTGCAAAGCACTTTCAGATACATAATTTCATTAGAGAGTAACCCTGCTGTCCTTGGTCTTTTCTTGTTCAGCATTTTGACACTAAATTGCAAAAGGACATAAGAAACAGTGCTTATTAAATCTGTGAATCTGTGACTGACACAAAACTGGGATTTAAAAATGTCTCCATAGGTTTAATAGATGAGCCAAGGCTGTCAAGATGAAATATAATAAAACCAAAAGTAAAGATGCTTAGATTCAGAAACCGAACCATTAAAGTGCAGGGTGAGGGATAGATCTTTAAAGGAAGTTGATATGAAATTCACGTATAGGTGTTAATTGTCTCCGTGATTCCAAGGGTCAACAATTTCACGGCTGCAATCTCAGCATTCAGCAATAGAAAAGGAACATCCAGAACACCAAGTTAACAGCTTCAGTGAATTATCTGGTCCTTATCAAACCACATCTGTAATATAGTGTGTCTCCTTCTGAAATCGAGCGAAACATGTCTCTAGACAGATACCCAAGGACAGTACGGCCAAGCCCAACCACTGCAAATTAAAAAAAAAAAAAAAGTTGGAAAGAAAAAAAATGGAAACTTTATTTTGGGAAAGAGATAAGACACAGGTGAGATATTTTCAAATATTCTTTGTAGGGATGTGGGAGATGGAGGTGTTAATGCCAGAGAACATGACATGAAGTGAAGGCCAAGAGCAACATTAGGAACAGGCTATCTGAATAGTCCTTCAGGAGGAGGGGCTGTAGGAGGCAGTGAGTTCATTGTTTGTTAAGAAGTTTATTCTAAATGGGTATCAAAAATGACAACATCCCCCAACCCCCTCCTGTTCACACCTAGCTTGCAGGATCTTGGTTTCCCACCAGGGATCGAACCCAGGGCCCCAGGAGTGAAAGTGCCGAGTCATCACCACTGGACGGTCAGGGAATTCCCCAAGACGACATTCTCGTGTGGGATTTAAGGCTGGACAGGATGGCTGTGAGGGTATCTCCAAATATTACGGTCCTTCTGGGACTACCTCTAATTCAGTTCAGTTCTGCCTCTAATTAGAAGGAAATGGCAACCCACCCCAGTATTCTTGCCTGGAGAATCCCACGGACAGAGGAGCCTGGTGGGCTACAATCCATGGGACGGCAAGAATCGGACACGACTTCGCGACTAAACCACCATCACCACTAATAAGGAAGCGCTGGCCTTGCTCCAAAGGGAAACCAACTTGCCTGCACCCTCAGAGTACAGCTCTGCTTGGAAAGGTCTCTTCAAAGTGATGAGATAAATCCATGCATGCATCATCGCTAAATTTATAATGTGATAAATATTTAAGACTGAATATAAATGAGAAAATTTACCTCATTCCTTAGGACTATCAAGAAGCAATATGTTTCTCTTCAAACACACAGGTATGGGGGGAGGGTACAGTTTTAATTAACTTTTCAATATGTTCTAGTCTGTGATTTTCACATTTGACCAAGGGAACTGTAACTTCCTCTATAACTCTAAAAATATCTGCATTTAAATTTTACTATTAATTCACTATATACTATCAGGACTTTGATAAGTCTCTGAGAAAAAGCACAACTTGATTTTCTTCTTTACTGATTATATGCATTAGCCAAGTTGGTGCTGCCTAGGTGTAACTGAGCTGAGAATAAAATAAAAGCCATTTTTAATATTTTATTTGTGTACTTTATTATTTTCCAAGCTTTTCTACACAGTATTTAGGTTGGCCTTCAAAATAGTCTTAAAGAGGCAGGTAGCACTGATGATGTTTCTGAGGCCCAGATATAAGTCATTTGCACAAGGCCATGATACTATTTTTTGCCTTTTCATACTATTCACGGGGTTCTCTGATTTATTGACTATGCCAAAGCCTATGACTGTGTGGACCACAACAACGTCTGGAAAATCTGAAAGAGATGGGAATACCAGACCACCTGACCTGCCACTTGAGAAATCTATATGCATGTCAGGAAGCAACAGTTAGAACTGGACATGGAACAACAGACTGGTTCCAAATTGGGAAAGGAGTACATCAAAGCTATATATTGTCACCCTGCTTATTTAACTGATATTCAGAGTACATCAAGAGAAACCCTGGGCTGGATGAAGCACAAGCTGGAATCAAGATTGCCAGGAGAAATACAATGACCTCAGATATGCAGATGACACCACCCTTATGGCAGAAAGTGAAGAAGAACTAAAGCGCTTCTTGATGAAAGGGAAAGAGGAGAGTGAAAAAGTTGGCTTAAAACTCAAAATTCAGAAAACAAAGATCATGGCAACTGGTTCCATCACTTCATGGCAAATAGATGGGGAAATAGTGGAAACAGTGATAGACTTTATTTTGGAGGGCTCCAAAATCACTGCAGATGGAGACTGCAGCCATGAAATGAAAATACGCTTGCTCCTTGGAAGAAAAGTTGTGACCCACCTAGACAGTATATTAAAAAGCAGAGACATTACTTTGCCAACAAAGGTCTGTCTAATCAAGGCTATGGTTTTTCCAGTAGTCATGTAGGGATATGAGAGTTGGACTATAAAGAAAGCTGGGCACCGAAAAATTGATGCTTTTGAAGTGTGGTGTTGGAGAAGACTTTTGAGAGTCCCCTGGACTGCAAGGAGATCCAACCAGTCCATCCTAAAGGAAATCAGTCCTGAATATTCATTGGAAGGACTGATGCTGAAGCTGAAGCTCCAATACTTTGGCCACCTGATGCGAAGAACTGACTCATTTGAAAAGACCCTGATGCTGGGAAAGATTGAGGGCAGGAGGAGAAGGGGGTTGACAGAGGATGAAATGGCTGGATGGCATCACTGACTCCACGGACATGAGTTTGAGTAAACTCAGGGAGTTGGCAATGGACAGGGAGGCCTGGTGTGCTGCAGTCCATGGGGTCGCAAAGAGTAGGACATGACTGAGCGACTGAACTGAACTGATGACACTGTGTGTAGTAGAGAATTTCTAACTCCTTATGTCTCCTTCCATTCAACTCTATTTTTCTAATTTATACAAAAAGTTACACAGGCATAAGAAACTTCAAGTTGTGTCAAAGAAGAAGGGAACAGATATCCCTAAAAGGATGAGAGTAACAAGAAATAATAAACTGGAAATTCCATTCATAGGATTCAAATTGGTAATTCATGTGTGCACACATTTTCTACTTTATTTTATAGCTAAGGGCTATATATGCTTAAATTTACCTCAGCATATCAAAATTGGATAAGCTGAACAGAATATATATTTTAATATGGAAATGCAAGTTAGAGATATAGTTTCAAAATGTGCATGTATTCCTATTGATGTTGGCTTGACTTTACCATTATTTAGATCATTTTATTAAAATACATGCTGGTTTTCTAACCTGCTATTTCTTAATGAATGTAATATTTAGTGGTGGTGACACTCAAAATTAGGATGAAAATTTTCTCATTTTATCAGTAAGCTTCTCTGGACTTATAATCTTAATACCCTAGCTCTGCTTGCACTCATGCCTCTACTTCATTCCACTACCTTTATTATGATTTAATATTTCACTATCCCTCACTTGCATTAATACAACAGCCTCATAAGTGGAATCTGTGCTCCTGTCTTACCACAAGACAACATAGCTTCCATATTTTCATTTTACCACTACTGTCATGATTATCTCTATAAAATGCAAATTAAAATATGTATCACATATAAAATTCTAGTATGGCATACAAGTCCCATAAGCATCTGTCTCCCACCATTCTTCATGCCTTAAGCTCCAAGCATACTAACCATATACTTTTGAAGACAACTTTGAAATTTCAAATTATGTTTGCAAACCCTCAAACCAACTTCCCTTTTGGATATGTGAGGCCTCTGAATCAGATGCTTCTTCAACACAGAGTATCCATATCCCTCTTCTTTGCCTAGCTAACTCCTTATTTCTAAATTTAGTTCTAATAACTGAGACTCCCTCATAGCTCAGACAGTAAAGAATCTACCTGCAATGCAGGAGACCAGGGTTCAATCCCTGGGTCAGGACAATGCCCTGGAGAAGGGAATGGCTACCCACTCCAGTATTCTAGCCTGGAGAATCTCATAGCCAAGCGGAACCTGGCAGGCTATAGTCCATGGGGTCACAAATAGTCAGACAGGACTGAGTGACTAAGGCTTTCACTTTTCATTTTCAAGAGGAAAAAATTAAGAATAGATTACATAATCAAATCTACATTAAAAAAAATATTCTGGCTAATGATGGCTAATGTGGAAGAAAACAAACCACTTAAGCGATGTTTTCCATAGTCCGGAGAAGGAAATGGCAACCCAATTTTTAGAACAGAATGGTGGCAGGGGCAAAAATGGAACTTCATACAGATATGTTGGATGTGCCACAAAACAACAACAACAATAATACACACACACACAAAAACAGAATTTGGAATTGTGACCCTATAGCTTAAGAGTTTTATGACTTAGGGAAAAGTCATTTTACGTAAGCACCAGTGACTTCATCTTATATATTTTACATGAGAGTTAAATGAGATCATGTAAATAGAGTGTGCACAAAAGCTTGGAATGAAGCTGGTAGTCAAAGGGTCAGCTTACCTTTGAAAAGTATCAAGTCTAATTTGTTCGAGGCTAATTTAAAAAGTCGGTAAGTACTTCAGATATTGGAAATGAACTTATACAAAAAAAATGGTTCCCTAAGTTCATATAAATGGAAAACATGATGTTTAAAAAAAAAAAAGGTTTAGATCATTTTAATCATGAGCTAAAGGAAAATAGAATGACAAGAGCTGCAGTCTGTGTACGCTTAGATCTTGGTTCCTCACACTTCTTTTATTTTTCCTTGGGCAAGTGAATTAAATTCTTGCATTATCAAATATTTTTTATTAAAAGGAAGTACTGGGCTATATAACGATATCGTTTCTTCTCATTTTAGAGTTGAACATCTAGATAACAAATGCCCAATCTGTGCAGGGCATTCTACTGGGTACTACTATTGTACCAACCATATGTGAACCTTTTGCTTGATTAACATACAAATATGTAAATAAGAAATTACCAACAATGAGAGAAGGAAAGGCAATGTCAAATTCTCTGAAGAATTTGCCAAACAATGTCATTTTAGGGGTCTATAGTTTTGCCAAGAAAATGCACTGGTCATAACAAACACCCTCTTCCAACAACACAAGAGAAGACTCTACACATGGACATCACCAGATGGTCAACACCAAAATCAGACTGATTATATTCTTTGCAGCCAAAGATGGAAAAGCTCTATACAGTCAGCAAAAACAAGACCAGGAGCTGACTGTGGCTCAGACCATGAACTCCTTATTGCCAAATTCAGAAGGAAATTGA
>NW_011494613.1:7228419-7230418 GCF_000754665.1 Bison bison bison | reverse complement strand
GGAAAAGGCTCTATAAGTCAGCAAAAACAAGACCAGGAGCTGACTGTGGCTCAGACCATGAACTCCTTATTGCCAAATTCAGAAGGAAATTGAAGAAAGTAGGGAAAACCACTAGACCATTCAGGTATGACCTAAATCAAATCCCTTATGATTATACAGTGGAAGTGAGAAATAGATTTAAGGGCCTAGATCTGATAGATAGAGTGTCTGATGAATTATGGAATGAGGTTCATGACATTGTACAGGAGACAGGGATCAAGACCATCCCCATGGAAAAGAAATGCAAAAAAGCAAAATGGCTGTCTGGGGAGGCCTTACAAATAGCTGTGAAAAGAAGAGAAGCGAAAAGCAAAGGAGAAAAGGAAAGATATAAACATCTGAATGCAGAGTTCCAAAGAATAGCAAGAAGAGATTAAGAAAGCCTTCTTCAGCGATCAATGCAAAGAAATAGAGGAAAACAACAGAATGGGAAAGACTAGGGATCTCTACAAGAAAATCAGAGATATCAAAGAAACATTTCATGCAAAGATGGGCTTAATAAAGGACAGAAATGGTATGGACCTAACAGAAGCAGAAGATACTAAGAAGAGATGGCAAGAATACACAGAAGAACTGTACAAAAAAGATCTTCACGACCCAGATAATCACGATGGTGTGATCACTCACCTAGAGCCAGACATCCTGGAATGTGAAGTCAAGTGGGCCTTAGAAAGCATCACTACGAACAAAGCTAGTGGAGATGATGGAATTCCAGTTCAGCTATTCCAAATCCTGAAAGATGATGCTGTGAAAGTGCTGCACTCAATATGCCAGCACATTTGGAAAACTCAGCAGTGGCTACAGGACTGGAAAAGGTCAGTTTTCATTCCAATCCCAAAGAAAGGCAATGCCAAGGAATGCTCAAACTACCGCACAATTGCACTCATCTCACACGCTAGTAAAGTAATGCTCAAAATTCTCCAAGCCAGGCTTCAGCAATATGTGAACTGTGAACTTCCTGATGCTCAAGCTGGTTTTAGAAAAGGCAGAGGAACCAGAGATCAAATTGCCAACATCAGCTGGATCATGGAAAAAGCAAGAGAGTTCCAGAAAAACATCTATTTCTGCTTTATTGACTATGCCAAAGCCTTTGACTATGTGGATCACAAGAAACTGTGGAAAATTCTGGAAGAGATGGGAATACCAGACCATCTGACCTGCCTCTTGAGAAATCTCTATTCAGGTCAGGAAGCAACAGTTAGAACTGAACATGGAACAACAGACTGGTTCCAAATAGGAAAAGAAGTACGTCAAGGCTGTATATTGTCACCCTGTTTAACTTATATGCAGAGTACATCACGAGAATCGCCGGACTGGAAGAAACACAAGCTGGAATCAAGATTGCCAGGAGAAATATCAATAACCTCAGATATGCAGATGACACCACCCTTATGGCAGAAAGTGAAGAGGAATTCAAAAGCCTCTTGATGAAAGTGAAAGTTGAGAGTGAAAAAGTTGGCTTAAAGCTCAACATTCAGAAAACGAAGATCATGGCATCCGGTCCCATCACTTAATGGGAAATAGATGGGGAAACAGTAGAAACAGTGTCAGACTTTATTTTTCTGGGCTCCAAAATCACTACAGATGGTGACTGCAGCCATGAAATTAAAAGACGCTTACTCCTTGGAAGGAAAGTTATGACCAACCTAGGTAGCATATTGAAAAGCAGAGACATTACTTTGCCAACAAAGGTCCGTCTAGTCAAGGCTATGGTTTTTCCTGTGGTCATGTATGGATGTGAGAGTTGGACTGTGAAGAAGGCTGAGCGCTGAGGAATTGATGCTTTTGAACTGTGGTGTTGGAGAAGACTCTTGAGAGTCCCTTGGACTGCAAGGAGATTCAACCTGTCCATTCTAAAGGAGATCAGCCCTGGGATTTCTTTGGAAGGAATGATGCTAAAGCTGAAACTCCAGTACTTTGGCCACCTCATGCGAAGAGTTGACTCATTGGAAAAGCTGTG
>NW_011494613.1:7224417-7228319 GCF_000754665.1 Bison bison bison | reverse complement strand
TGACTTGATGGACGTGAGTCTCAGTGAACTCCGGGAGTTGGTGATGGACAGGGAGGCCTGGCATGCTGCGATTCATGGGGTCGCAAAGAGTTGGACATGACTGAGCAACTGATCTGATCTGATCTGATGTTAATGAAAATTATACATTAAAACATATTCATTACACATATATTTATAACGATAAATTGAAGAACAGGAAAGAACTAACATTCAAAAGCAGAAAAATGGTTAAGTGAAAAAGTGTCGACTAGAACAGTATGTTCTAATTATCAAAAATAAAAGTTATATAGTATGTATTTACATAAAAAATTAGAATGTTCTTTTTTTAAAGAATCACAAAATACTATCTTTTTAATAACTAATCCTATACACCAAGTCCACACTTAAACTATATTTTCTGTGGTAAGCCTGTCCTGACACCTAAATCTGGTAAGTTTGGTTAGTCCATCATATTTTAGCCTCCCTATAATATAAACTTAATATTTATGGTAACTTATGTTTTATGTCTATTTACCCATCTTCTTGCAAGATTTGCATTATCTATCTACCAAACTGCTCTCAGGATTCATCAAAGTACTCCAGGCTTACATCACTAAACTGTTTATAAATTTAACAAACTTTGCTAAAAGTAAGTTTGAATACAACCAACAGCTTGAACGGAATTATTACAGTTAATATCTGTTGAAGTGGTGATAAGCAATTAGAAATTTATTTTCCCATTACAGAGTTTAATTAGCATTTTATAATACTGGTGCAATAAAAGGTCAACATCAGAAGACAACCATTTAAAAAAGTCTATTGCTTTCTATGGCTTTATCTGTATACCTAATAATGAATAACATTGATGATTAAAAAGACAATGGTAATGGTCAAATATCAGACAGAACTTGGGGCAAAAAGGGCTATAGATTGAACTAAGAGGATCAATTCTCATGTTTTAAGACAATTTATAACTACTGTGATTTCAGCAATTAAAACTGCTAAGATTCTTTCAGAAAACTATCTTATTAAAATAATTATTTTCATTTATTTACAACAAAATATTACTTTCTTAATCTTTTTCCATGATTATCATAGATGTTTAAAAAACTATTACTCTAAAAATATTGCTAAATATATGGAAAATGAACATTATACATAAAGTAATTTTAACCTTAGAGCTTTAAAACGGGTGTGGACAAAACCTTTTAATTCAAAAAATCATTTCTTCTACAGAACTTGATATTCCATAGAATATCAAGAGATGTTCAAGAAGTATTTAACAAAGATACTAAATTATTGAAGTTACAAAAGTATTTTCACTTTAATATTCTTTCTTGTACTTAGTCGGAACCTATTACTGTAAAAAATGATAAGGGATATAGTTTTTGATAGGCTGATTAATTGCAAAAAGCTAGAATAACTGAGCCGACAGTTGGAAACCCTCATTCTGGATTTTTAACTGCAATTCATGTTCATCTTTAAAAGATGCCATTATGTGAATAAATAGTTAATTCATGTATTGAGCTGAAGGGGACATTTTAAGCCAAAATGGATGGATATTTAGAATTGTTGGTTAGTGAGTTCATTTTTTGAAAGGCCTCACAAAAACAACATACTTGATCAATTTTTCATGGAGTCATTAAAATTCAAGTTGCCATTTTTGTCAAAGTGATAAAAATGTCTCTCATCTAAAATGCTCAGACATTCAACTGAGTTAAGAACATTAGAACCTAGAGACTCATAAAATATTATAGCTTCAAGATAGAAGACAGCTATAAAATTTGGAGACTTTCCCACTCTTATGCAGTAGATTGGATGGATTCTCTTAATGATGAAGAATTAAGAAAGTAAGAAGTCTAGAAAAGACTATATTTCTTAGGTGCAATGGAAATCTGAGAATGAACTAAAGGACTTAAAAAACATTTAGGGATCATACAATGTCTTTCATTCTTATTAAAAGGTAGATAGACATATGAGTTTCAACTTATTTTTACAGTTGAGCTTTTTTGTTTACTTTTTGAAAAGGATAAACAGTTTTGTTTTTCCTTCTTTGAGAGTCTTAGAGTTCATTAGATCTATACAAGGTTCAGATATTGTTAAACACTTTTTGCTGAGTGATCCTATTTAGTCTTTCATTTTCCTCAGGATCATAGGATCTTCTTAGTTGTTAGTCTAAACTCTCAGAGAGGTAGTTACAGCCATTTTGTTTGTATTTTCTTCAAAAAGAAGCAATACAAACTAATTTTGTCTGCATGCACTTTCCGTAATTGCTGACCCTGCAAGTTTATCCAATAAACGTGACTAATGGCAGATTGCCCAAAGTGAGTTTCAGCCTTTTAGAGTCTGTAAAAGCCACATACGAAGGAGTGACACTGCCAACAGCACCACCAGAACCTTCCTATTAAATGAAGACTGAACTGAAAATAAGGATAGGCCTATGTTACTGCAGTGCCATGAAAACAAAGCAGATGCTTCACCTGAAATGAAAAAATAAAAGCTCCTCCATATTTTTAATGTAATTTTTGTGTGATTAAACTTAGAACAAATTCCTAAAGAAGAACTTCAGTAGCAACAAAAATTATTTGCTTGGAAAATAGATCATAGACAAAATTACAGAAAAGGCCAAAGTGAATTTAGATGGTTTTCTTACAATAGACGTGTCATCCTCTCAATAAACCCTAACTGTGACAATGAACTTTTTCCTGAAACACTCTGGGGAAAAAAGGCTGTGGGTCTCGTCACATAGAGATGTTGAAAGACCCCTGAGCAAAGCTGTAAAGAGGGTGAATTTTTCTCTTTAGTCTTAGTCTTTTGGCCACTTTTCCCTTTTAAGTATCCATTCCTTAAGTGATAAGACGGTAAATATTTCATCTTATCACCGAATATCAAATTAAATTCCATCTGCAATTGGCCCTTCTGGAGTGAGAGAAAAATTGCATTTAAGATCATTTGGTCACAACCCTAATATATTCATATTTAAACAGCTTAACTATAATGTGTAGGATGCTTTATAAGTTTGAGCCTCAAGTAAGAGTAAAATGTGAAAAAAAAAAAAAAAAAACAGAATTATATGATAAAGGAGAACATGGTGTGTCAAAACCTAAAAGGTCTTTGAAAGGTAAGTGATTGATTCCTGTGATGGCCATTGAAAGTCAAATGGATAGGAAAAAATGAATGACACTTTTTTGCTTGTGGAGAGGGTATTACTGTGTAGATCACAACAAACTGTGGAAAATTCTTAAAGAGATAGGAATACCAGACCACCTGAACTGCCTTCTAAGAAATCAGTATGCAAATCAGGAAGAAACAGTTAGAACTGGACATGGAACAACAGACTGCCTCCAAACTGGGAAAGGAGTATGTCAAGGCTATATATGGTCACCCTGCTTATTTAACTTATATGCAGAGTACATCATGAGAAATGCTGGCCTGGATGAAGCACAAGCTGGAATCAAGATTGCCAGCAGAAATATCAATAACCTCAGATATGCAGATGATACCACCCTTATGGAAGAAAGCAAATAAGAACTAAAGAGCCTCTTGATGAAAGTGAAAGAGGAGATTGAAAAAGTTGGCTTAAAACTCAACATTCAGAAAACTAAGATCATGGCATATGGTCCCATCACTTCATGGCAAACAGATGGGGAAACAATGTAAACAGTGACAGTTATTTTTTGGTGCTCCAAAATCATTGCAGGTGGTTTCTGCAGCCATGAAATTAAAAGACATTTGCTCCTTGGAAGAAAAGCTATGACCAACATACACAGCATATTAAAAAGCAGAGACATTACTTTGCCAACAAAGGTCCATCTAGTCAAACTTATGATTTTTCCAGTAGTCATGTATGCATGTGAGAGTTGGACTATAAAGAAAGCTGAGCGCCGAAGAATTGATGCTTTTGAACTGTGGTGTTGGAGAAG
>NW_011494613.1:7221114-7224277 GCF_000754665.1 Bison bison bison | reverse complement strand
AGCTGAAACTCCAATACTCTGGCCACCCGATGTGAAGAACTGATTCATTTCAAAAGACCCTGTGGCTGGGAAAGATTGAAGGCAGGAGGAGAAGGGGATGACAGAGGATGAGATGGTTGGATGGCATCACCAACTCAATGGACATGAGTTTGAGTAAGCTCCAGAAACTGGTGATGGACAGGGAAGTCTGGCGTGCTGCAGTCCATAGGGTTGCAAAGAGTCAGACACGACTGAGCAACTGAACTGAACTAAACTGAGGGTATGACCAAGTAGAGTAGACTACTGCTCATATACAATTACAGGGGCACATTCGGCTTTAGCTTCAATATCATAATGCCTTTACTGAAATTCTTGCACGATAGACATTCTTCTAGTTATTATTTCTAGCATGTTCCTGAAAGGATTCATGTGTGTTACTCATCCTAATGCATATTAGCAAGAGTTACATTTCACATTGTGTATTTGGTATTTAACAAAGACTGAATTCTACCAAACTATGGCTTAGGAGTGGGATGTTTTTATTGACAAGAATTGGGACAGGAAGTTGAAGGTATTATATAGAAAAGATAAGGAGAGGTGAAATTTCATGGATTCCTTTGAATAATCATCCTTAATAAAATGGCATAATTAGGGAAACACATCTTGAAAACAATGTCTGAGAGAAACAAAGATTTACTTACCAGCTTCATATAGCGATAGTCCTTACCCAATTGCAAGTCAAGCTATTTAAGTAATATCATGCCCTTTTATCTAATTAATGTTATTAATATTATGATCATGAATCATACTTGATACCATAGGGGATTCTAAGAGGAAGCATTTTTTAATAAGTAGATAAAAGTGCTACCAAATAAATAAACTTATGAAAAATATCAACCCAACTGCATCCTACTTTTCTGTTTTGAAAATAAATGGTTAATATTTTGAACAATAACTTTTTCCAAAATGTTTTTTTCAGCCTAATATAAGAGAAAGCAAGAATATATAAAAACTGGGTGGTTACGGGTAAACAGTCATTATTCTAGAGAAAAAAAGAGTGTGTGCAGCATAAAGGAACCTAGATAACCTATGAAGTAGATGTTTTTCCTGACATATCTTAAAAGATTTTAAAAAATAAATCAACATGGTTCAATGGAGACTGAGAAACAGTATTTGGCCGAACTCGCTGAAATAATTACACAGATGTGGCAATTTGCCAATTCTCGACAAATAGATTGGGTTGAGAATATGAAATGTACACATTAAAAAAAATCTTCTGCTCCCAAGCGAAGTAAGTCAGAAAATCAAATATTGTACCTTAACACATACATGTGAAATCTAGAAAAATGGTATAGATGATCTTATTTCCAAAGCAGAAATAGACACAGACATAGAGGATAAATACATGAATGCCAAAGAGTAAAAGGTGGGTGGGAGGAATTGGGAAATTGCGATTTGACACATATACACTATTGATATTAGCGTATATTGATATTAGCGTATATTGATATTAGCATATATTACCTAAAATAAACAAGTAACAAGAACATACTGTAAAGCATAAGGAACTCTATTTAATGCACTGTGGTGACCTGAAAGGGAAAGAAGCCCAAAAGGAAGGGGATATATGTATATGTTTGGCTAATTTATGCTGCTGTGCAGCAGAAACTAACACAACATTGTAAAGAAACTATATTCCAAAGAAAGATTAATTTAAAAATAAAAAAATAAAATAAAATAAATAAAATGTTCTACTCCCAAAAGCATGGCACAACAACTGGAGAATTAAGAAGGACTTCTAGGATTTACTTTTGAGACAACTGACTAGTTTCTATGTGTCCAACAGTGAAAAATATCTTGTAAGGGTTAGAAGAGATAGGAAGGTATCTTGCTAGGCCAGACTTAACTATCGCATTATACGTAAATATGAACCTTGTGAATCAAGATGCAGTCAAATGTCAGTTGTCTCCAAACAACAGATATAGTAAAGCAAGCAAATGGGAGTCAGAAAACAGGAGTTACAGTGCTGGATTCCAAAACAGATAGCCCTGGCTTCTCATGCTGACCATACTTTTTAACAGCAGTACCACTTAGAGAATAACCTTTAAGCCTCCACTTTGTCATCCCTAAAATGTGAACACTAACTCAAGGCACCTTGTTAATGTGCTCACATTCTGAACTGTGGTGTTGGAGAAGACTTGTGAGAGTCCCTTGGACTGCAAGGAGATCCAACCAGTCCATTCTGAAGGACATCAGCCCTGGGATTTCTCTGGAAGGAATGATGCTAAAGCTGAAACTCCAGTACTTTGGCCACTTCATGTGAAGAGTTGACTCATTGGAAAAGACTCTGATGCTGGGAGGGATTGGGGGCAGGAGGAGAAGGGGACGACAGAGGATGAGATGGCTGGATGGCATCACTGACTCGATGGACGTGAGTCTCAGTGAACTCTGGGAGTTGGTGATGGACAGGGAGGCCTGGCGTGCTGCGATTCATGGGGTCACAAAGAGTCGGACACGACTGAGGGAGTGAACTGAACTGAACTTAACTGAAGTGAAAGGGACTCTGTATCTGACATATATGTACTCATTAAGACATAACTACAGCTGACTTCATTATTAACACCAAACCACTTTCTGCTATGAAATGAGAAAGGAAAAGGACAAAGCCCCAAGGCAATACATCGCAGTGCTGTTCCACAGCATTAAGATCAATAAAAGAAACAATTCAAGACTGTTTTAAAAAAAAGAAAAATCTGACAAAATGCAGGGAAAAATAGGCACATTTGGTGCTTGAAAATCTATAAGGCCTTTGAAGGGCAGTAACTGATTACTGAGATACTGAGGTGTGAAATAATAAGTTAAAAAGTAGGAAGTATGAATGAGCCTTTTGTAATGGCTATGGAGAGACAATGAATTAAGAACTGCTATGAATTAAGAACTAATTATCACAGAAATAAACTCTCGAGTTTCATTATTACATGTTATATATTAATGATAATATATTCCTGAAAGTATGCTTACAATTTTAAATATCTCATCCATCTTTACTTGGGTTATATCCACTCTCAGCAATAGAAGGAACATATTTATAATGTCCTATAGAAAGAAGTGGGCTGGGGAGGAGCCAAGATGGCAGAGGAGTAGGACGGGGAGAACACTTTCTCCCCCACAAATTCATCAAAAG
>NW_011494613.1:7219796-7221014 GCF_000754665.1 Bison bison bison | reverse complement strand
AAGAGCATTTAAACGTCGAGTAAATTCCACAAAACAACTTCTGAATGCCGGCAGAGGACATCAGGCACCCAGAAAAGCAATCCAACTCTTCGAAAGGAGGTAGGAAAAAATATAAAAGACAAAAAAAGAGACAAAAGAGGGAGGGATGGAGTTCCGTCCCGGGAAGGGAGTCTTAAAAAGAGAGAAGTTTCCAAACACCAGGAACCTTCTCAACTGCCAAATCTGTGCTGAGCTTTGGAAGCACAGAGGGCAACATAACAGGAAGAAAAAATAGATAAACAATTAAAACTCGAAGATTGCGAGTCCTACGGTAACTCCCCCAGCAGAGAAGCAGCGCAGAT
This sequence comes from Bison bison bison, assembly GCF_000754665.1. Lineage (NCBI taxonomy): Eukaryota > Metazoa > Chordata > Mammalia > Artiodactyla > Bovidae > Bison > Bison bison. Next base: position 7,220,673 of record NW_011494613.1, on the reverse strand, counting down.
GCCTGCATGCCCCATTAGCAAGCGGGGGCTGGGCAGGGAGGCGCAGCGTGGGCTGCATTGCTTAGAGTAAGAATCTGGCCTGAATACCCTGAGCACTATCTGAGCGAAATAATTTGGGCTAGCAAACCAGACTGTGGGATATCTACCACGCGAAAAGCCAGCCCCAACCTAAGACACCGCCAGGCCCGCGCACGGAACAAAGAATTGAACAGAGATAGCCGGCTGCAAACCTTCCCCCTCTGGTGACACGCAGCCAGAGCCGGAAGGGGGCAATCGCAGCCCCAGAGAGACATTATCTATAAAACTGTAAGCAGGCTTCTTTGCTAACTAAAACTTTTTGGGGGTCTGGACGGTTAACATCTGCCTGAGAAGGTGCGCCGGTTTTACACCCAGATAACCGAGTGGCGGGGAGGCGATAAGTCGCAGCATTGGCGCTCGCCAAACACCTCATCACTTGAGCTGCTCGGACCTGGGAAGAGCACAAAACGCAGCCCCAACTGAGTCTGCGCCTCTGAGGACTACCCGAGTGCCTGAACCTGAGCGGCTTGGACCTGGGAGGTGCATGCAACCCAGGGCCAGCCTCGGATTGTTCCCGGCGGAACAACCTACAGCCCGAGCAGTGTGGGCAGGGAGGCTACACGCGCCGTGAGCGGGGGCAGACCCAGTTTGGCTGAGGCACTGCGAGCGCACGCCAGTGTCATTTGTTTGCAGCATCCCTCCCTCCCTCCCCACAGCGCGACTGAACAAAGAGAAGAAATACAGCTCCACCCATCAGAACACCGACACAAGCTTCCCTAACCAGGAAACCTTGACAAGCCACCTGTACAAACCCACACACAGTGAGGAAAAGCCACAATAAAGAGAACTCCACAAACTG
>NW_011494613.1:7216954-7219696 GCF_000754665.1 Bison bison bison | reverse complement strand
AGGTTTAACAAGGACCTAGAAGAAATAAAAAAGAGTCAATATATAATGAATAATGCAATAAATGAAATTAAAAACACTCTGGAGGCAACAAATAGTAGAATAACAGAGGCAGAAGATAGGATTAGTGAATTAGAAGATAGAACGGTAGAAATAAATGAATCAGAGAGAATAAAAGAAAAACGAATTAAAAGAAATGAGGACAATCTCAGAGACCTCCAGGACAATATTAAACACTATAACATTCGAATCATAGGGGTTCCAGAAGAAGAAGACAAAAAGAAAGACCATGAGAAAATACTTGAGGAGATAATAGTTGAAAACTTCCCTAAACTGGGGAAGGAAATAATCACCCAAGTCCAAGAAACCCAGAGAATCCCAAACAGGATAAACCCAAGGCGAAACACCCCAAGACACATATTAATCAAATTAACAAAGATCAAACACAAAGAACAAATATTAAAAGCAGCAAGGGAAAAACAACAAATAACACACAAGGGAATTCCCATAAGGATAACAACTGATCTTTCAATAGAAACTCTTCAAGCCAGGAGGGAATGGCAAGACATACTTAAAATGATGAAAGAAAATAACCTACAGCCCAGATTATTGTACCCAGCAAGGATTTCATTCAAGTATGAAGGAGAAATCAAAAGCTTCTCAGACAAGCAAAAGCTGAGAGAATTCTGCACCACCAAACCAGCTCTCCAACAAATACTAAAGGATATTCTCTAGACAGGAAACACAAAAATGGTGTATAAATTCGAACCCCAAACAATAAAGTAAATGGCAATGGGATCATACTTATCAGTAATTACCTTAAACGTAAATGGGTTGAATGCCCCAAACAAAAGACAAAGACTGGCTGAATGGATACAAAAACAAGACCCCTACATGTGTTGTCTACAGGAGACCCACCTCAAAACAGGGGACACATACAGACTGAAAGTGAAGGGCTGGAAAAAGATTTTCCATGCAAATAGGGACCAAAAGAAAGCAGGAGTAGCAATACTCATATCAGATAAAATAGACTTTAAAACAAAGGCTGTGAAAAGAGACAAAGAAGGTCACTACATAATGATCAAAGGATCAATCCAAGAAGAAGATATAACAATTATAAATATATATGCACCCAACACGGGAGCACCACAGTATGTAAGACAAATGCTAACAAGTATGAAAGGAGAAATTAACAATAACACAATAATAGTGGGAGACTTTAATACCCCACTCACACCTATGGATAGATCAACTAAACAGAAAATTAACAAGGAAACACAAACTTTAAACAATACAATAGACCAGTTAGACCTAATTGATATCTATAGGACATTTCATCCCAAAACAATGAACTTCACCTTTTTCTCAAGTGCACATGGAACCTTCTCCAGGATAGATCACATCCTGGGCCATAAAGCTAGCCTTGGTAAATTCAAAAAAATAGAAATCATTCCAAGCATCTTTTCTGACCACAATGCAGTAAGATTAGATCTCAATTACAGGAGAAAAACTATTAAAAATTCCAACATATGGAGGATGAACAACACCCTGCTGAATAACCAACAAATCACAGAAGAAATCAAAAAAGAAATCAAAATTTGCATAGAAACGAATGAAAATGAAAACACAACAACCCAAAACCTGTGGGACACAGTAAAAGCAGTCCTAAGGGGAAAGTTCATAGCAATACAGGCACACCTCAAGAAACAAGAAAAAAGTCAAATAAATAACCTAACTCTACACCTAAAGCAACTAGAAAAGGAAGAAATGAAGAACCCCAGGGTTAGTAGAAGGAAAGAAATCTTAAAAATTAGAGCAGAAATAAATGCAAAAGAAACAAAAGAGACCATAGCAAAAATCAACAAAGCCAAAAGCTGGTTCTTTGAAAGGATAAATAAAATTGATAAACCATTAGCCAGACTCATCAAGAAACAAAGGGAGAAAAATCAAATCAATAAAATTAGAAACGAAAATGGAGAGATCACAACAGACAACACAGAAATACAAAAGATCATAAGAGACTATTATCAACAATTATATGCCAATAAAATGGACAACGAGGAAGAAATGGACAAATTCTTAGAAAAGTACAACTTTCCAAAACTCGACCAGGAAGAAATAGAAAACCTTAACAGACCCATCACAAGCACGGAAATTGAAACTGTAATCAAAAATCTTCCAGCAAACAAAAGCCCAAGTCCAGACGGCTTCACAGCTGAATTCTACCAAAAATTTAGAGAAGAGCTAACACCTATCCTGCTCAAACTCTTCCAGAAAATTGCAGAGGAAGGTAAACTTCCAAACTCATTCTATGAGGCCACCATCACCCTAATACCAAAACCTGACAAAGATCCCACAAAAAAAGAAAACTACAGTCCAATATCACTGATGAACATAGATGCAAAAATCCTAAACAAAATTCTAGCAATCAGAATCCAACAACACATTAAAAAGATCATACACCATGACCAAGTGGGCTTTATCCCAGGGATGCAAGGATTCTTCAATATCCACAAATCAATCAATGTAATACACCACATTAACAAATTGAAAAACAAAAACCATATGATTATCTCAATAGATGCAGAGAAAGCCTTTGACAAAATTCAACACCCATTTACGATAAAAACTCTCCAGAAAGCAGGAATAGAAGGAACATACCTCAACATAATAAAAGCTATATATGACAAACCCACAGCAAACATTATCCTCAATGGTGAAAAATTGAAAGCATTTCCTCTAAAG
>NW_011494613.1:7187267-7216139 GCF_000754665.1 Bison bison bison | reverse complement strand
CTCTGACATACATCACAGCAGGATCCTCTATGACCCTCCTCCCAGAATATTGGAAATAAAAGCAAAAATAAACAAATGGGACCTAATTAAACTTAAAATCTAAAAAAAAATTAAAAAAAAAAAAGAAAGAAAGAAAGAAGTGGGCTTCTCAAGTGGTGCTAGTGATAAAGAAGCCGCCTGCCAATGCAGGAGACATAAGAGACATGAGTTTGATCCCTGGGTCAGGAAGATCCCCTGGAAGAGAGCATGACAACCCACTTCAGTATTCTTGCCTGGAGAATCCCATGGACAGAGGAGCCTGGTGGGCTACCGTGCATAGGGTCGCAGAGAGCTGGACACAACTGAAGCAACTTAGCACTCACACATGCACACATAAAAGGGAGCATGTGTATTTATTAAACTACAGAAAGATAAAAGAAAGAATTGGTCAAACTGCCACTTAAAAAATACTGTTATTTAGTATGTCCCTGTCCCTTTAATTATTACAAGTCAATTCACATGAGCTTATGAATGTTATTTTTAAAGCCCAAATGGAAATTATTTCAGCATTCTATGTTGCGTGTTAGAACGAATCTTAGCTAAAGGTGTTAGCTAACTGATAATGAAATATAAATGTCTTAATCTGTTTCAAAGGTTTTTAGTTTGTAATTTGGTGGCCTCAAAAGAAAAATGTTCCAAATTTAAAACGTTACTGCAGTCTTACTAAATGTGACAAATTAGGTATGCCTTTCAACATTTTCAAATCATCTGAATAAGATACTTTTTAAAAAGATCACTCCTTTTTTTTTTTTTTTTTTTACTATGACCACAAAATAAAAATATTTATTTTCTTGAACACAAGTAAGCATCCACCTACTGGAGAAGTCCATGGACTGCATAGTCCATGGGATCGCAGAGTCGGACACGACTGAGAGACTTTTACTTTCACTACTAGATTAGCAACCAGGAACTTTTTTTTTCTTTGGCTGAACCTCACGGCCTGTGGGATCTTAGTTCAGGGATCGAACCTGTGCCCATTCATTTCTTTTAACAGAATTTGCCATTAGATTTTTTTTTTTTTTTTACTGCATTGTGGTAAGAACACTTAACATGAGATCTGCTCTCTGAACAAAAAATTAGGTTTCTAATACAGCAGCAGCATCTGTCACACATTGTAGAGCAAATCTCTACACTTAAGCACGTTGCCTAACTGAAAATGTATACTTCATTGCCCATTCCCCCTGGCCCTGGCCACCAGCATTCTATTCTTTGCTTCTGTGAGTCTGACTACTAATATTTTACATAGCTCACACAAGAGAAAGCACACAGTATTTGTTCTTCTGTGACTGGCTTATTTCACTTAGCATCATTTCCTCAAGCAGAATTTTACTAAAAAACTTTCAGCAAAGGTTTTGTTTATTTTTGAGTGTTTTTTGAGGGATTTGCTTTGCTGGTTTATCTTTTGCCTTGTTTTCCAATATTAAACAATATCAATATATATCTCAAAAAAATTGAAATATATTTAAATGTATATTATCACATACATATTCTCTTCCAACATTATATATATATATGATTATATAATAAAATCTTAAAAGGATGAAAAGAGTAAAATGATTTAAATAAGATTCAGCTTTATCAGAAACAAAAAGGTATGATTAGAGAGAATATGTTAAAGTTGCATTACAGGTAAACTGAAGGTTATAAGATTACTAAGTGTGTTAAGTTGTACCATGATAAAAACACTAGTGAATAAAGGTTGTATGTGGGTGACTTGAAATAATAGCTCTCTACAATAATGGAATAGTTTCAGACAGAAATTTCTCTAAATATGCATATGTATAACAGGTATAAAATACTACATAATATTATTCTAAAAGAATGCTACAATCTTGTGGTATTTTTAAATATCATATATAGGTATACTTTGCTTTATTGCACTTCACTTTATTATACTTCAAGATATTGTGTTTTTTGTTTTTGTTTTTTTACAAATCAAAGGTTTGCGAAAACTCTGCATCGAGCAGGCCTGTTGGCACAATTTTTCCAACAGCATTTGCTCACTCCATGTCTTTGTATCACATTTTGATAATTCAAATGATATTTCAAATTTTTTATAATTATTATGTTTGTTACTGTGATTTGTGGTCAGTGATCTTTGATGTTACTATTGCAGTTTTTTAGGATGCCACAAACTGTACCCAAATAAGACGATGAACTTAATTGATAAATGTGTGTGTGTTCTTCACTGAATGGCTACTCCACTGTCTCTCTCCTCTCTTTGGGCTTCCCTATTCCCTGAGACACAACAATATTTAAATTAGGCTAATTAATAAGCCTACAACAGCTTCAAAAACACATATTGTTCAAGTGAAAGTAAAAAGATCACATATCTCACTTTAAGTCAAAGATAGAAATGACTGAGCTAAGTGAGGAAGGCTCATGGAAAGCCAAACGTGTCGTCGCTTAGTCCTGTCCAATTCGTTATGACCCCATGGAATGGAGCCTCCCAGGCTTCTCTGTCATTGGGATTTTCCAAGCAAGAGTACTGGAGTGGGTTGCCATTTCCTTCTCCAGGGGATCTTTCCGACCCAGGGGTCGAACCCTGGTCTCCTGCATTGCAGGCAGATACTTTACCCTCTAAGCCACCAGGGAAGCCAAGACAGGTTGAAATCTCAGACTCTTATGCTCAACGATTAGCTAAATTGTGAATGCAAAGGAAAAGTTCTTGAAGGCAATTACACATACTAATCCAATGAACACATGATGGATAAGAAAGTGAAAGAGCCTTACTGCTGATTTGGAGAAAGATTAGTGGTCTGCATAGAAGATCACACAAACCACAACATTCCCTTAAGCCAAAGCCTAGTTCAGCAAGTCCCTGCTGCTGCTGCTGCTGCTGCTGCTGCTGCTGCTGCTGCTAAATTGCTTCAGTCGTGTCCGACACTGTGCGACCCCATAGACGGCAGCCCACCAGGCTCCCCCATCCTGTGGGATTCTCCAGGCAAGAACACTGGAGTGGGTTGCCACTGCCTTCTCCAATGCATGAAAGTGAAAAGTGAAAGTGAAGTCGCTCGGTCGTGTCCAACTCTTTGTGACCCCATGGACTGCAGCCTACCAGGCTCCTCCATCCATGGGATTTTCCAGGCAAGAGTACTGGAGTGGGGTGCCATTGCCTTCTCCATCAGCAAGTCCCTAGCTCTCATTAATTTTAGGAAGGCTGAGAGAGGTGAGGAAGCTTCAGAAGAAAAATCTGAAGCTAGAGAGTTGGTTCATGAGGTTTAAGGAAAGAAGCATCTCCATAACATAAAAGTACAAAGTGAAACAGCAAGGGCTGATTTACAGTCTGTAGCTAGTTATCCAGATCTAGTTAAGATCATTATTGAAAATGACTACAGTAAACAACAAATTTTTGACTTAAGAGAGCCTTGCATTGCAAGAAGATGCCATTTCGAACTCTCACAGATAAAGAGGAGAAATCAACGACAGGCTTTGAAGCTTCAAAAGACAGGCTGACTCTCTTCTTAGGGGCTAATGCCAGCTGGGGACATGAATTTGAAGCCAGTCTTCATTTACCCATTCCAAAAATCCTATGGCCTTTAAGAACTATGCTAAATCTATTCTGTCTCTGCTCTATAAGTGGAACAATAAAGCCAAGAGACAGAGCATTTGCTTACAACATTGTTTACTGGATATTTTAAGCCCACTGTTGAGACCTATTGCTCAGGAAAAAAAAAAAAAGTGGTTTTCTAAAAATATTACTACTTTTCTTCACAGAATTAAAACAAAAAAATTTATAATTTGTATGGAAACATAAAAGACCCCAAATAGCCAAAGCAATCTTGAGAAAGAAAAACAGAGGTGGAGGACTCAGTCTCCCTGACTTCAGAAGCTACAAGCTACAGTCATCAAAACAGTATATTACAGGCATAAAAAACAGAAATATAGATGAGTGAAACAACAGAAAGCCTAGAGATAAGCCCATGTACCTATGGTCATCTGATCTATGATAAAGGATGTTAAGAATAAACAATGGAGAAAAGAGAGGCTCTACATAAGTGGTGCTGGGAAAATTGGACACCTACATATAAAATAATTTTTTTACAGAATTAAGAAAAACAAACAAAAAAAGAATGAAATTAGAACATCTCCTAACACCATACACAAAAATAAGCTCAAAATGGATTAAAGATCTAATTGTAAGCCCGGACACTATAAAACTCTTAGAAGAAAACATATGCAAAACACCCATTGACATAAATCGCATACAGATTCTTTTTTGATCCCCTCCTAGAGTAATGAACTGTGGTGTTGGAGAAGACTGTTGAGAATCCCTTGGACTTCAAGGAGATCCAACCAGTCCATTCTGAAGGACATCAGCCCTGGGTGTTCTTTGAAAGGAATGATGCTGAAGCTGAAACTCCAATACTTTGGCCACCTCATGCAAAGAGTTGACTCATTGGAAAAGACTCTGATGCTGGGAGGGATTGGGGGCAGGAGGAGAAGGGGACGACAGAGGATGAGATGGCTGCATGGCATCACCGACTCAATGGACATGAGTTTGAGTGAACTCCGGGAGTTGGTGATGGACAGGGAGGCCTGGCGTGCTACGATTCATGGGGTCGCAAAGAGTCGGACACGACTGAGCAACTGAACTGAACTGAGAGTAATGAAAATAAAAACAAAAATAAACAAACAGGATTTAATTACACTTAAAAGCTTTTGTACAGCAAAAGTAACTATAAACGGAACAAAAGGACAGCTCTCAGAATGAAAGAAAATATTTGCAAGTAAAGCAACAGACAAGAGGTTAACTCCAAAATATGAAGTCATGAAGCTCAATACATATATATAAATAAAGAACCCAATCAAAAAGTGGGTGGAAGATCTAAACAGACATTTCTCCAAAGACATATTATAGATGGCCACAGGCACATGGAAAAATGCTCAATATCACTAATTATTAGAGAAATGCAAATCAAAACTATAATGAGGTATTACCTCACACTGGTCAGAATGGCCATCTTCAAAAAATCTACAAACAATAAATAATGGAGACAGTGTGGAGAAAAAAGAACCCTCCTACACTGTTGGTGATAATGTAAATTGGTACAATCATTTTAGACAACATTATGGATGTTCCTTAATAAACTAAAAATAGAACTAACCATTCCTCCCATTCCTGGGCATATACCCAGAGAAAATCATAATTCAAAATGATACATGCCTTTCAGTATTCATCACAGCACCGTGTAAAATAGCCAGGACATGGAAGCAACTTAAATGCCCATCAACAGAGGAATGGATAAAGAAGAGATGGTACATATATACAATGGAATATTACTCAGCCATAAAAAGAGCAAAATAAAGCCATTTGCAGCAACAAGGATTGGACCTAGAGTCTGTCATACTGAATTAAGTAAGTGAGACATAGAAAGGCAAATATCATATGATATTGCATATATGTGAAATCTAAAAAGGGTACAAATGACCTTATTTACAAAAAAAAAAAGTTGAGTCACAGAGGTAGAAAACAAACTTATGGTTACCAGGGGATATGGAGGCAGGGAAGGGATAAATTGGGAGATTTGGACTGAAATACACACTACTGCATATAAAACAGATAATAAGACCCTGCTGTATAGCACAGGGAACTCTACTCAATACTCTGTAACAGCCTATATGGGAAAATAACCTAAAAAAAAATAAAGAGTGAAAACACACACACATGTGTGTGTGCATGTGTGTGTGTGCATAACTGATTCACTTTGCTGTACACCTGAAACTAGCACAACATTTTAAATCAATTGCAGTCTAACAAAATTTTTTAAAGTATGTAAAATATATTAATGCTCATTGATAACATACCTGGTCTCATAAGAGCTCTGATGGGGATGTACAATGAGATTAATGTTGTTTTCATGCCTGCTAACACAATATCCATTCTGCAGCCCATTGATCAAGAATAATATTGACTTTCAAGTCTTAATATATAAGAAATACATGTCATAAGGCTATAGCTGTCATCGAAACTGGTCCCTCTCATGAATTTGGGCAAAGTAAGTTGAAAATCTTCTAGACGCCATGAAGAACATTCACGATTCAAGGGGAAAGGCTGAAATATTAACATTCATAGGAGTCTAGAAGAGAGTGAATTCAACTCTCATGGGTGATCTTGAGGGTTTCAAAACTTCAGTGAAGGACGTAACTGCTTATGTGGTAGAAGAGCAAAGGACGAGAAAAGTGGAGCCTGAAAATGTGACTGAATTGCTGCAGTCTCATGATAAAACTTTAAGGGATGAGGAGTTTCTTCTCATGGATCAGCAAAGAATGCGGTTTTTTTGAGATGGAAACTGTTCCTGGTGAAGATGCTGTTAAGATTGTTGAAATGATAACAAAACATTTAGAATTTTACATAAACTTAGTTGATACTATAGTACCAGTGTTTGAGAGACTAACTTCAATTTTAAAGAAGTTCTTTTTGGGTAAAATGCTATCAAATAGCACTGAATGCTACAGAGAAATTATTTGTGAAAGTCAATCAATGTGGCAAAACCTGCATTGCTGTCTTATTTTAAGAAATTATCACAGCTGCCCCAACCTTCAGCAACCACCTTACTGGTCAGTCAAGAACATCAGCATAGGGAAAGATCCTCAACCAGATAACATTTTTGGCAATAAAGTATATTTAAATTATGTACATTTTATAGACATAATGCCATTGCACACTCAACAGAATACTACAGTGTAAGCATAATCTTTATAGGCACTAGAAAAGCAAAAAATATATGTGTGACTCACTTTTTTATATATATATATATAAATATATATACTTTACTGTGATATTTGCTTCACTGTGGTGGTCTGGAACTGAATCCCCAAATCTCTAAGATATGCCTGCATTTAAAAATTAGCTTAAAAATAATAAAGCACTCATTCAAAATCATCTACCTTTGCCAGAATGGAAAGGTTGAAATAAAACAAATAAGATGATACACTTCAATAATACATAACCTTTTTAAATGAGTTGAGCACACAAAGACAGGGTGAGTAAAACAATGAAAAGAACACATTTTTATAGATGATGTTTTGCTTTTCATATGATGACTAAAAACAAAATATGCTGCTGGTTCATAATCCTTGAAATCCAGAGGAAAGGCAGCTCTGAACTCTGAAGACCCTGCTCTTTCCAGCCTGATGCTCCGTTCTCTGTAGTGCAGGGTTAGGCTTCATCCTGAGGTTGCTTCCTCTTGTGGTCGTATAATGGCTTCTGGAAGCACCTGCTTTCTCAATTCTGCCAGCTACACAGGAAGTGGCACAAGCCCCTCCCAAATCATAAAAATGACCTTCCGGCACTTTTAATGGACTAATGCGGTTCACGTGTCCACTTACAAAGTAGTGGCGAAATGTCAGTTATTGATGTGCTTAAAGCTGGGTTTTGAACCAGTTGCTAATAACACAGATTGAGTTACTATCACTGACTTAGATTAACCAAGACTAGGCTGTAGAGCTTTGGCCAATCACCTAAACTGCTATAAAATCAGCTAAAGGTGAGGTGGATGGACGAAACCAACCATAATGTCTAGCTGACGACACACTTCGTCAGGTAAATGAGTCACGATAAACAACTAATACAAATATCTGAACTCTAAAAATTGATCATTTTATGTTATGGTTTTTAAAATGTACACTATGTATACTTAGTGTACATAGTACAGGAAGCAACCTCAGGATGAAGCCTAACCCTAGTGTACATAGTATGTACACTTGTAAAATACAGGCTTCAGTTCAGTTCAGTTCAGTCGCTCAGTCATGTCCGACTCTTTGCTACCCCATGAATCGCAGCACGCCAGGGCTCCCTGTCCATCACCAACTCCCGGAGTTCACTCAAACTCACGTCTATCGAGTCGGTGATGCCATCCAGCCATCTCATCCTCTGTCGTCCCCTTTTCCTCCTGCCCTCAATCCCTCCCAGCATCAGAGTCTTTTCCAATGAGTCAACTCTTCGCATGAGATGGCCAAAGTACTGGAGTTTCAGCTTTAGCATCATTCCTTCCAAAGAACACCCAGGGCTGATCTCCCTTAGAATGGACTGGTTGGATCTCCTTGAAGTCCAAGGGACTCTCAGGAGTCTTCTCCAACACCACAGTTCAAAAGGATCAATTCTTCAGCACTCAGCTTTCTTTATAGTCCAATTCTCACATCCATACATGACCACTGGAGTTTTTCCATAGCCTTGACTAGATGGACTCTTGTTGGCAAAGTAATGTCTCTGCTTTTTAATATTCTGTCTAGTTTGGTCATAACTTTCCTTCTAAGGAGTAAGTGATCTAAAATGTATCCTATTATCCTTTTCCAGGCTAAGTATTAGGTTTGAAGATGAAGAAATGAGCTAAGAGACTTCTTTGGAAGAATTTGTAGGAATGTTGTAGGATTTCCCCTCTTTACATCTCATACAAGAAAGGAGGGAAGTGACTATCTCTCTTTCACATTGAGGGAGAATTATCACTCATTGCTGTTCCTATAAATTGGCCAATGTCTCTTAAAGTTATAGGGGAGGTTGGGCTGATACTGGAGCAAACCTTTGAAAAGCCTAAAGATAAAAAGCTATATGGCTTGTATGCCAGCTAGGGACACAGAAAGCAGAGAGGGTTGTCTGTCGTTGCTGAGCAGCTAAGTCGTGTCTGACTCTTTTGTGATCCCCGGACTATAGCCTATCAGGCTTCTCTGTCCACGGAATTTTCTAGGCAAGAATATTGGAGTGGGTTGTCTTTTTCCTTCTGTCAATTATGAGTCAAAAGTACCTCCTTGTAGCTGATCAGATATGAAACACTCAGAAGTGAACATGACTGGATTTATTTTCATTTACCCAAATACAGATAACAGAAAAATATCCAGGGGCTAAAACCAGAACCATGAACAGCAACACAGAAGAAATGCACTGGCTCTGTAACATTCAGAGAAATGAGTGTCTTCAATTAAATTTTCACAAGAAAAGACAGTTTAAAATAGCCCCAATCCCAGAAAGTGCCAATAGCAGAGAATATTGCTACCAAGAAAGTTAAGTTCTTCTTTGTCTTCAAGTCTCTTCCCTTTCTAACTCTAGTCTCAGATTAGAAACCAGGAAACAGTGAGTAGGGGAGGAGAAGACAGGATATGGGAAAAGATAAAAAAGCTGAGTGCAATAGCTACTCTGCCTCCTAGCTTTTGGCCTGAAATAAGACTGAGCTGTAAGAGAAAATTAAATTTAAATGAAAATGAAGAATTGAAAAAACATTAGGCTGGCCATTTAATTTCTGAAATTAAATTGTTATTTTAAGTAAAAGAGCCTGAAAAACATTTATATTATCTAACAGTAACAAGGAGATCCAACCAGTCCATTCTAAAGGAGCTCAGCCCTGGGATTTCTTTGGAAGGAATGATGCTAAAGCTGAAACTCCAGTACTTTGGGCACCTCATGCGAAGAGTTGACTCATTGGAAAAGATTCTGATGCTGGCAGGGATTCGGAGCAGGAGGAAAAGGGGACAACAGAGGATGAGATGGCTGGATGGCATCACTGACTCAATGGATGTGAGTCTGAGTGAACTCTGGGAGTTGGTGATGGACAGTGAGGCCTGGTGCGCTGCAATTCATGGGGTTGCAAAGAGTCGGACATGACTGAGCGACTGAACTGAACTGAACAGAACAGTAACTAAAGAAGTTGTGAAACTTGCATGAGATTCTTCCAAATGGAAAGACAACACAGCCCACTTGGGGCATTAGGAAAAAGTAGTTCCGGTATGATGAGTGCACATTGATGAGGACTGTGTTTTCAAAATAACTGGGTGTGAGTGAGTGATGCTCAGTCGTGTCTAATTCTTTGCGACCCCATGGACTGCAGCCCACCAGGCTCCTCTGTCCATGTGATTCTACAGGCAAGAACATTGGAGGGGGTTGTCATTTGCTACTCTAGGAGATCTTCCCTACCCAGGGATCAAACCCGCATCTCCTGTGTCTCCTGCAAGTGGATTCTTTACCACTGAGTCATCAACATATCGGTACACCAAAATAGTAATAGTAATAACAGTAATAACAACTTTATACTTGAATAAATTACCTTCCAACTAGTATATGTTTATTAACTGTACTTATTTTTTGCATTGAATAACAAAGCTAAAGAACTAAAGTTTGAGGGTTACAAAATCTTGGTGCTTTCATGTTCTAATTTTACAGTTTTTGATCTATTTAAACTTTTTCATCTGCCATTCCTTCTTGTGTAAATAAGATAAATATGATTCCTTTAACATAGTTATCTCAAATAAATATGACTTTGTCTTACAGAGGATAGTTGGCAATATAAAGAGACATGTTTAGGTGTGACAACTGGTATGTGTTACTGGCATGTAGTAGGTAATGGTCAGGGATGTTGATAAACACCCTACAATACACAGGACAGAATGCCACAAGAAAGAATTATCTGGCTCCAAAATCAATGTTGCTGAGGTTGAGAGAACCTGCTATTGAGCAATGCCTGTTAGAGTTATAAAATATGTAACATGTCAACTTTAAGATTTGACACAGAATAGATAATGAAGGCTGGTGTACTCTTAGGATGGATCTGACTGCAAGTAATGCAAAATAGAACTTAAACAGGCTTAAGAAAAATCATTAGCTGAAATAAGAGAAGCTGTGGTGAGAACAGGCACCAGCAGGGTTCAGAAGCTCGGGAATGTCATTCTGGAGCCATGTTTTCTAATGTTCTTTAGTGCATAGTGTTAGTTATACTGTAAAGCTGGTCCCCGCCCACACCCCCCGCCCCCAACACACACCATAATGATGCCAGCAGATTTAAAGCTACACATTTGGGAGACTTCCCTGATGGGCCAATGGCTAGGACTCTGCACTCCCAGTGCAGGGGGCCCAGGTTCCATCCCTTGTCTGGGAACTACATCCCACACGCCCCAACTAAAGATCCTGCATGCTGCAACTAAGACCCTGTGCAGCCAAATAAATAAATACATAAACATACATTTTTTTAAAAGCTACATGTTTAGGGGTGTAACATCTTGTAGGAGACAGAAGACATCATTTTCATAGTTCTCAAACACAAAAATATTATGTCCCAGATGTACCCAGCAAATCTGTCCCCAACATCCATTGACCCATCTAAAGCCTGTTCTGAACCATTCCCAAATTTATCACTGCAAGAAGAAAGATCACATATGTTTGGCTTAGGATGACTAAGTAGGGTATATTGGAAAGTGAGGAATAGAGAGAACCATAATGTCCAGAACTGCTAATTTGTTATTATTACCATTTTCATTCTTCTTGATAGAAATGGACACTTTAAAACATCAATCTACAAGCTTAAGAAACAGTATCATGGAAAAAAGTCAGAAAATGATCACTGATACCATGAGATTGTGATTTTTCCAGAGCAATATGTATAAAGTAAAACAGAATAGGATTTAAGAGATAAGCTGGTTTGACAAAAAACAAAGGTGGAAAGAATGAGGGAGAAAATAGAATTCAGGAAAGTAATTTCATGAGGACAAAGATTTCATTGAGGGTTATGACTTGACGGAGAGAAGTCAGGAAGAAAACTGAATAAGAACCAAGGGAGAATTATAAACTCACCTGTTTCAAAGAATATTCTCCACCTACAAATTAAGACCAAATGTGAGATATGATGTGAGGTGTTTTTGTTAAAGGAGGAAAGTAATAAAGACCAGATAGGCAGAGTTGGAATTCTGACCTTTGGTACAAAACCATAAAAAGCCATTCTGATCCCTACATTATAAACCTAATTTAAGATGCAAGATAAAGTCAGTTAAACATTACACATGACTGATGGAGGACAGAATGTACTGATGACTTAATACAGAGGAAGGATACAGGAGTAAAAATTTTTAAGTGTCAAAGATCTGGTCTTAGAAGAATTCCTCTTTGATTTTTAAGCAAACCATTTTAGAAGGGTAATGAGGAATCATTTACATGGGTAAGCACTAGATTTGGAGGATTTTTCTCTTTTGTTTATTTTTCATTCTCTTCATTAAACTATATTGCTTAATGAAAAATTTCCTCCCAATTATGGGTATGTAATGCATGAGTTTGAGAATCCTGAAAATCCACCTGCTTCTATGTAACTTTCCCCAATAATATTTCATATAACTCCACTAATAGTCTATGTTTTGAGAAGTTTGACAAGTACATGAGGATAATAATTGTGAAAAGTTCTGAAAAATAACATTCAGCATCAGTTCAGTTCATTTCAGTTCAGTCACTTAGTCATGTCCGACCCATTGCGACCCCATGAACCCCAGCACGGCAAGCCTCCCTGTCCATCACCAACTCCTAGAGTTTACCCAAATTCATGTCCATTGAGTCAGTGATGCCCTCCAACCATCTCATGCTCTGTCATCCCCTTCTCCTCCTGCCCTCAACCTTTCCCAGCATCAGGGTTTTTCAAACGAGTCAGCTCTTTTCATCAGGTGGCCAATGTATTGGAGTTTCAGCTTCAACATCAGTCCTTCCAATGAACACCCAGGACTGATCTCCTTTAGGATGGACTGGTTGGATCTCCTTAAAGTCCAAGGGGCTCTCAAGAGTCTTCTCCCACACCACAGTTCAAAAGCATCAATTCTTCGGTGCTCAGCTTTCTTCACAGTTCAACTCTCACATCTATACATGACCACTGCAAAACCTCTAGCCTTAACTAGACGGACCTTTGTTGGAAAAGTAATACTCTGCTTTTTAATATGCTGTCTAGGCTGGTCATAGCTATCCTTCCAAGGAGTAAACGTCTTTCAATCTCATGGCTGCAGTCACCATCTGCAGTGATTTTGGAGCCACAGAAAATAAAGCCTGTCACTGTTTCCACTGTTTCCCCATCAGTTTGCCATGAAGTGATGGGACCGGATGCCATGATCTTAGTTTTCTGAATGTTCAGTTTAAGCTAAATTTTTCACTCTCCTCTTTCACTTTCATCAATAAGCTCTTTAGTTCTTCTTCACTTTCTGCCATAAGGGTAGTGTCATCTGCGTATCTGAGGTTATTGATATTTCTCCCAGCAGTCTTGATTCCACCTTGTGCTTCATCCAGTCCAGCATTTCTCATGATGTAATCTGCATATAAGTTAAATAAGCAGGGTGACAATATATAGCCTGGATGTACTCCTTTTCCTATTTGGAACCAGCCTGATGTTCCATGTCCAGATTTAACTGTTGCTTCCTGACCTGCATACAGGTTTCTTAAGAGGCAGGTGAGGTACTCTGGTATTCCTATTTCTTGAAGAACTTTCCACAGTTTACTGTGATCCACACAGTAAAGGCTTTGGAATAGTCAATAAAGCAGAAATAAATGTTTTTCTGGAACTCTCTTGCTTTTTCGATAGTCCAGCGGAAGTTGGCAATTTAATTTCTGATTCCTCTGCCTTTTCTAAAACCACCTTGAACATCTGAAAGTTCACGGTTCATGTATTGCTGAATCCTGGCTTGCAGAATTTTGAGCATTACTTTACTTAGCATGTGAAATGAGTGCAATTGTGCGGCAGTTTGAGTATTCTTTGGCATTGGCTTTCTTTGAGATTGGAATGAAAACTGACTTTTTCCAGTCCTGTGGCCACTGCTGAGTTTTCCAAATTTGCTGGCATATTGAGTGCAGCACTTTCATAGCATCATCTTTTAGGTTTGAAATAGCTCAACTGGAATTCGATCACCTCCACTAACTTTGTTTGTAGTGATGCTTCCTAAGGCCCACTTGACTTCACATTCTAGTATGTCTGGCTCTAGGTGAGTGACATCATGATTATCTTGGTCGTGAAGATCATTTTTACAATTCTTCTGTGTATTCTTGCCACCTCTTTTTAATATCTTCTGCTTCTGTTAGGTCCCTTCTGTTAGGTTCTGTCCTTTATTGTGTGTATGTTTGCATGAGATGTTCCCCTGGTATCTCTAATTTTCTTGAAGAGATCTCTAGTCTTTCCCATTATATTGTTTTCCTTTATTTCTTTGCACTGAACACTGAGGAAGGTGATCTTATCTCTCCTTGCTATTCTTTGGAACTCTGTATTCAAATGGGTATATCTTTCCTTTTCTCCTTTGCTTTTCACTTCTCTTCTTTTCACAGCTATTTGTAAAGCCTCCTCAGACAGCCATTTGCCTTTTTACATTTCTTTTTCTTGAGGATGTTCTGATTCCTGTCTCCTGTACAATGTCACAAACCTCCATCCATAGTGCTTCAGGCACAGATCTAGTCCCTTAAATCTATTTCTCACTTCCACTGTATAATCGTAAATGATTTGATTCAGGTCAGATCTGAATGGTCTAGTGGTTTTCCCTACTTTCTTCAATTTGAGTCTGAATTTGGTAATAAGGAGTTCATGATGTGAGCCACAGTCAGCTCCCGGTCTTGTTCTTGCTGACTGTATAGAGCTTCTCCATCTTTGGCTACCAAGAATATTATCAATCTGATTTTGCTGTTGACCATCTGGTGATGTCCATGTGTAGAGTCTAACATTGTGTTGTTGACAGAGGGTGTTTGCTATGACCAATGTGTTCTGTTGGCAAAACTCTATTAGCCTTTGCCCTGCTTCATTCTATACTTCAGGGCCAAATTTTCCTGTTACCCCAGGTGTTTCTTGACTTCCTACTTTTGCATTCCAGTCCCGTATAATGAAAAGGACATGTTTTGGGGGTGTTAGGTCCAAAAGCAGTCAATGTCAGCTTCTTCAGCATTACTGGTCAGGGCATAGACTTGGATTACCATGATATTGAATGGTTTGCCTTGGAAACGAAGAGAGATCATTCTGTCATTTTTGAGACTGCACCCAAGTACCACAATTCAGACTCTTTTGTTGACTATGATGGCTACTCCATTTCTTCTAAGGGATTCTTAACCACAGTAGTAGATATAATGAGTTAAATTCACCCATTGCAGATCATTTTAGTTTGCTGATTCCTAAAATGTCGTTGTTCACTCTTGCCACCTCCTGTTTGACCACTTCCAATTTGCCTTGATTCATGGACCTAAAATTTCAGGTTCCTATGCAATATAGCTCTTAACAGCATCAGGCCTTGCTTCTATCACCAGTCACATTCACAACTGGGTGTTGGGTTTGCTTTTGCTTTATGCTAATGAACTGAAACATTCAGCGTATTTGACCAAAAAAATCTAAAATACTTCTGTCCTCTGCATCTTAGAAAATAACAAAAGTCTTTCCAATTTAAATTAAATTTCTATTAGAATAAAAAAGCAATAGTTCATTATGGCAAAGAGAGAAATTTAATCTGAAACTGCTATTCAAAACTGTTATAATTTCAAAATAATATATATGTGGTTATAAAATAAAGATAAGTAACTATTTTTGTATGATAATTATGTATCAATTATTATGTTGCAGGTAAACAAATTAATAATATATTGATGCTGTACCAGTAAAGCTCTTGATTTAATATAAATCCTTAAAGAGGGGATGTGACCAAATATATGTAGGCCACCAAAAAGACAGAGAAACAAGCACTTAGTTACATACTATCTAAATGATAATAATAATAAAACCCACATGCCCTGCTCTTCCCATTCCCTATCTCTTACACATAAAGCAATCATATTCTAGAATCTTATGTTTTCCAGTTATATTATAGTATTAATTTTGCACATCTATGCATTTAGTTATAGTTCATTTACAGAAGTAAGATAAATTTGGCTCACAAATCTATTTTATATATGATAGACATTTTGAGGTTTTAAACTCTCAGGAGACTGTGTATATATCTATAAATCTCTTGTGTCCCCAATGATAAATTCAAGCAGAAAAATGACTGATTTTCTGGAAGTTTTTGTTCCTCTTTGTATATCATCTTTTCTTACGTCTCTTAGTCTCTAAGCATGTTACTTTCTAGGACTTTGGTTTTAAACTGGCATCTCCTATGAGTCACCTCATCATATATATGTTCCTGGCTTTGTCTCCTGTCCCCTGCACCATATGGACTCATCCAAAAATGGAACTTCAAATTCTTCCTAAGAGCAACCAGCAAGTTGATAAGTTTCTTACCTCTCTAAATTCTTATTTTAACTGAACTTTTAACCTTTAGTCAATATCCATTAGTTTTCTGAAAGTTTTGAGTGTGTGTATACACGCGTGTATGTCATACTTAATCAGCATATTTTGTTGTTTACATTAAGAAATTTTTTCAGGTTACTTGGTCTTCCCTTTTGACAGAGAGAGACTCATAAACAAAATGTAAATATATATTTCCAATTGTTATTTTTGAGTAATTTTCAGAAGAATCATTAAATAATTAAATGACAGTCAAATGAAACATGCATCTTATGCTATACTCACTTCTTGACAGTTATAGAAAAGCAAACTACATCCACCTTCCTAAATGAAATTCAATGCAATAGTCAGTACCATAAAAAAAAAAGATAGTTGAAATTTTTAATAGGTGTAAAACATTTCTTTCATACATTTGAAAATAATTTAAAGCTAAACATGAGAAATGGAATTCATGAATGAGAACATCAGTATATGAAGTATTTTCTCATCAATACATTCATGAAACAATGTGAAAAATGAGAAGTTATTTCAAATTCTAGTCCTCAGAAACACAACGGGGATTTCAACTTGGGTCCACAAATGTGCAAGAGGACTCTGGATCTCCTTGTTTAACAGATAAGCAGGTAGGACTACTGAGGTGTTATAATGAAAAGGACTTATGAAGTAACAAAAGGAGCTTTTACTAGCCAAATTTTGGATAATTTAAGTATTATGGTACTTAAAAAATAATCCAACAACAACAACAAAAATAAACCACACTGATTATGTTTAGAGGATGCCAGGAAAACAAAATATTGGGACAATTGGGAAACAAAGGGAAAGAATTAAGTATCTGTTTTCCTTTTCCTAGGCAAGAACTGTGCCTAAGTGTAACAGAAATAATTGATGAGAATAAGTTTACTTTTTTGATTTTTAGCTAATAGATGAAAACATGATAAACCTAAAATATCACTGCTTTGTAAGCCTTAATGAAATAATCTCAATAATGATCAACAAAACTTAGTGAACTGATGGCTATTTAACAGATGTGTCAAGTTCACAATACTTCAGACCTCATACTAACAAGAAACCTAGACGTTGTTTACCTCCTGATAAAATCAAGTGGAATACACTGTACAATCAATGAAGAATATTGCTAAAACAAATGTGAACTTTAAATCTTTTCCAGATCTATACCTAGCTACCTGTCTATAGAAAACATAGATAACATAAACATATGTGAAAAAGGTGACAGCCAGCAAAATCCATAATGTGGGGAATCTATAAAATACAAACCAGTCTAGTATCTGTGATTAATTCATTGCAAAGAGGAAAAAGGGGAACAAGAATTCATATAGATTGGAAGATAATAGCAACTAACTGTAATTTGTTGAACACCTTTGAATCTTACTTAGAAGAAACTAAACATGAAAAGAATTTATGAAGCAAATATGAATATTTAAAAACATTGGATAATTATATAAAAAATTAATAGTGTTTTTTTAGGTGTGATAATAGTAATGTGGGCTTCCCTTGTGGCTCAGCTGGTGAAGAATCTACCTGTAATACAGGAGACCTGGGTTTGATCCCTGGGTTTGGAAAATCCCCTGGAGAAGGGAAAGGATACCCACTCCAGTATTCTGGCCTGGAGAATTCCACGGACAGTCTGTCCAAGATAAGGAGCAGTGGCAGTGCTTTGCTGAAGCAGCCATGAAGAGATACCCCACATATAAGGTAAGAGAAACCCAAATAAGACAGTAGGCACTGTCTTATTTGGGTTTGAGAGATGGCATCAGAGGGCAGACAGACTTAAACCACAATTACAGACAACTAGCCAATCTGATCACACGGACCACAACTTTGTCTACCTCAATGAAACTAAGCCATGCCCTGTGGGGCCACCCAAGATGGATGGCTCCCGGTGGAGAGGTCTGACAGAATGTGGTCCACTGGAGAAGGGAATGGCAAACCACTTCAGTATCCTTGCCTTGAGAACCCCATGAACAGTATGAAAAGGCAAAAAGATAGGACACTGAAATATGAACTCCTCAGGTCAGTAGGTGCCCAATATTCTACTAGAGATCAGTGGAGAAATAACTCCAAAAACAATGAAGGAATGGAGCCAAAGCAAAAACAACATCCAGTTGTGGATGGGACTGGGGATAGAAGCAAGGTCCAATGCTGTAAAGAGCAATATTGCACAGGAACCTGGAATGTTAGGTTCATGAATCAAGGCAAATTGGAAGTGGTCAAACAGGAAATGGCAAGAGAGAATGTCAATATTCCAGGAATCAGCGAACTAAGATGGACTAGAATGGGTGAATTTAACTCAGATGACCATTATATCTACTACTGCAGGCAGGAATCCCTCAGAAGAAATGGAGTAGCCATCATGGTCAACAAAAGACTCCAAAATGCAGTACTTTGATGCAATCTCAAAAACAACAGAATGATCTCTCTTCGTTTCCAAGGCAAACCATTTAATATCACGGTAATCCGAGTCTATGTCCCGACCAGTAATGCTGAAGAAGCTGACGTTGAACAGTTCTATGAAGACCTACAAGACCTTCTAGAATTAACACACAAAAGAGATGTCTTTATCATTATAGGAGACTGGAATGCAAAAGTAGGAAGTCAAGAAACATCTGGAGTAACAGGAAAATTTGGCTTTCATGTACAGAATGAAGCAGGGCAAAGGCTAATAGAGTTCTGCCAAGAGATGCATTGGTCATAGCAAACACCCTCTGTCAACAACACAAGAGAAGACTCTACACATGGACATCACCAGATGGTCGACACTGAAATCAGATTGATTACATTCTTTGCAGCCAAAGATGGAGAAGCTCTATACAGTCAGCAAGAACAAGACTGAGAGCTGACTGTGGCTCAGAGCATGAACTCCTTATTGCCAAATTCAGACTTAAATTGAAGAAAGTGGAGAAAAGCACTAGACTATTCAGGTATAACCTGAATCAAATCCCGTATGACTATACAGTGGAAGTGAGAAATAGTTTTAAGGGACTAGATCTGATAGACAGAGTGTCTGATGAAGTATGGATGGAGGTTCATGACTTTGTACAGGAGACAGGAATCAAGACCATCCCCAAGAAAAAGAAACACAAAAAAGCAAAATGGCTGTCTGAGGAGGCCTTACAAATAGCTGTGAAAAGAAGAGAAGTGAAAAGCAAAGGAGAAAAGGAAAGATATACCCATTTGAATGCAGAGTTCCAAAGAATAGCAAGGAGAGATAAGAAAGCCTTCCTCAGTGATCAATGCAAAGAAATAAAGGAAAACATTAGAATGGGAAAGACTAGAGATCTCCTCAAGAAAATTAGAGATACCAAGGGAACATTTCATGCAAAGATGGACTCTATAAAGGACAGAAATGGTATGGACCTAACAGAAGTAGAAGATATTAAAAAGAGGTAGCAAGAATACACAGAAGAACTGTACAAAAAAGATCTTCATGACCCAGATAATCATGATGGTGTGATCACTGACCTAGAGCCAGACATCCTGGAATGTGAATTCAAGTGGGCCTTAGGAAGCACCAGTATGAACAAAGCTAATGGAGGTGATGAAATTCTAGTTGAGCTATTTCAAATCCTGAAAGATGATGCTGTGAAAGTGCTGCACTCAATATGTCAACAAATTTGGAAAACTCAGCAGTGGCCACAGGATTGGAAAATGTCAGGTTTCATTCCAATCACAAAGAAAGGCGATGCCAAAGAATGTTCATACCCGCACAATTGCACTCATTTCACAGGCTAGTAAAATGATGCTTAAAATTCTCCAAGCTAGGCTTCAGCAATACATGAACCATGAACTTCCAGATGTTCAAGGTGGTTTTAGAAAAGGCAGAGGAACCAGAGATTAAATTGCCAATATACACTGGATCATCGAAAAAGCAAGACAGTTTCAGAGAAACATCTATTTCTGCTTTATTGACTATTCTGAAGCCTTTGACTGTGTGGATCACAATAAACTGTGGAAAATTCTGGAAGAGATGGGAATACCAGATCACCTGACCTGCCTCTTGAGAAACCTGTGTGCAGGTCAGGAAGCAACAGTTAGAACTGGAAATGGAACAACAGACTGGTTCCAAATAGGAAAAGGAGTATGTCAAGGTTGTACATTGTCACCCTGCTTATTTAACTTCTATGCAGAGTACATCATGAGAAACGCTGGGCTGGAAGAAGCACAAGCTGGAATCAAGATAGCTGGGAGAAATATCAATAACCTCAGATATGCAGATGACACCACCCTTATGGCAGAAAGTGAAGAAGAACGAAAGAACCTCTTGATGAAAGTGAAAGAGGAGAGTGAAAAATCTGGCTTAAAGCTGAACATTCAGAAAACGAAGATCATGGCATCTGGTCCCATCACTTCATGGCAAATAGATGGGGAAACAGTGGAAAGAGTGGCTGACTTTATTTTTCTGGGCTCCAAAATCACTGCAGATGGTGATTGCAGCCATGAAATTGAAAGATGCTTACTCCTTGGAAGGAAAGTTATGATCAACTTAGACAGCATACTAAAAAGCAGAGACATTACTTTGTCAACAAATGTCCATATAGTCAAGCCTATGGTTTTTCCACTGGTCATGTATGGATGTGAGAGTTGGACTATAAAGAAATCTGAGTGCTGAAGTAGAGAGCTGTGGTGTTGGCGAAGACTCTTGAGAGTCCTTTGGACTACAAGGAGATCCAACCAGTCCATTCTAAAGATCAGTCCTGGGTGTTCACTGAAGGACTGATGTTGAAGCTGAAACTCCAATACTTTGGCCACCTGATGCGAAAAGCTGACTCATTGGAAAAGACCCTGATGCTGGGAAAGGTTGAGGGCAGAAGGAAAAGGGGATGACGGAGGATGAGACGGTTGGATGGCATCACCGACTCAATGGACATGAGTTTGGGTGGACTCCAGGCATTGGTGATGGACAGGGAGGCCTGGTGTGCTGCGGTTCATGGGGTGTCAAAGAGTTGGACACGAATTAGCGATTGAAATGAACTGAACTGATAGTAATGTGGATTTGTTAAAACAAAAAGTCCTTAACCTTTAGCAATGCATGCTCAAACATTTATAGATGAACTATTATGATGCTTGGATTTGTTTTAAAAAAAATTGAGCCTGTAAAAAGAGATTATGTGGATAAATGAAATAATATTAGCCATATGGTAATAATTATTAAACGTGAGAAATGTGTACTGAGAGGTTCAGTATACAGTTCTTTCAATTTTTTAAATGTGTATTTGAAATTTTCTATAATAAAAATAACACAAATATTTAAATATAATGTAATATGATTTCCACTAGGAATCTTTATCTGTAAAATAACAACTTCATTAACAGTGAAAAATAAATACTAATATGAAATGTTTTACTATCCAATTCCCTAATTATTTGACCATCTTTCTGATGTCAAGAACATCATTGAGATAATTTGTTAATATATATTTTGTACTGGTATTTATATATGTCATCTTATTGCTCAAAACAGTTAACACATGTGCAGATCTTCTTTATCTGCTGCTGCTGCTAAGTCGCTTCAGTTGTGTCCGACTCTGCAACCCCATAGATAGCAACCCACCAGGCTCCCCCATCCATCTATACATCTGTTAATGAACATTTATATTGTTTCAATGTCGAGGCTATTATGCATACTGCTGCTCTGGACATAGGGTACGTGTATCTCATAAAACTATTAGCAAACCAAATCTACCAATATGTGAAAAGATCTTTTCTACTAATTTAAAGTATTTCCTTGCCACCTACATATGCAAATATTATATAGAATTTGTTTAGCAAATAGTTTACTGAATAATATCTTTAATTTTCATGTGGTCAAATAGGTCCTTTTCCTCTAAGTTTTTTATTTTGGTTAGGAGCTCTTCCTGAATCATTGAATGTACATGATTATATAAACTTTTTCTAATACTTTAAAATTAATTGCTTTATTCTGCATATTTATGTATATAATCCATCTGTACATACACTTGCAAATGTTTTTCATATTTAACTGAGGTATACACAACGGAATACAACTCAGCCACAAAAAAGAATGAAGCAATGCCATTTTCAGCAATATGGATGGACGTGGAGGTTATCATACCAAGTGAAGTCAGTCAGAGAGAGAAAGCAAATACCAGGTGATGTCACTCATATGTGGAATCTAAAATATGACACAAATGTCCTTATCAGTGAACAGAAACAGACTCACAGGCATAGATAACAGACTTGCGGTTACCAAAGAAGGCAGGGTGGGGGAGGGATGGGTTGGGATGCAAAGTAATATTACAGAATGGATAAACAACAAGGTCCTACTGTATAGCACACGGAACTATATTCGTTATCCTGTAAGTAACCATAATGGAAAAGAAAACGAAAAGGAATGTACATATGTATAACTGAATCACTTCGCTATACAGCAAAAAGCAATACAACACTGTAAATCAATTATACTTCAATACATTTTTAAAAATTAATAAGAAAGATAATCCAGTAGCAACATAGGAAAGAATAGGGGTGGCACAGATGTTTGTGGCTTCCTAATGCACATTCCTGCCTTCTTCCTTAGTAAAAGAAACCTGCCTTTAAACCAGGCACCCAGGCAAAAGTATAAAGAACCACATTTTGCAAACTATTAAGCTAACTATGTGCAGCAGTGCCTATCTTCGAGACAGTGTAATCTATTTAAGAAAAATTAATATGTGCATTTAAGAAAGATTTATTTAAAGTGAAGGAGCAAGCACTTGCTCCCTTTCTTCCCTCTTCCAAGTGTCTGGAATTCAGTAGCTGAAATTCCAGTCCATGACAGTAAACCAAGCAGAATGTCAGTGGCAGAGCACAGAGTGGAGCTAGAACCCAGGTCACAGTAGAAAACCACCAATACCTGCACTGTCTACTCTAGATCTCTTTTATCACAAAGAGAATCGACCATCTATATGGTTCATTGCACTATTATTTTGAGTGTTTCATTTCACACAGCTGAATCTAGCTCTAATCAATAATAATTCATATAAAAATAAAAATGAACATCCAATGAGCATGTGAAAAGATGCTCAAACTCAAATTAACAATAAAGTATTAGATAATTTCCATCAGACTGACAGAAATTTAAACAATAGATAACAACAACAGATGGCCTGGCTATGAGGGCACACGTGCATATTGCTAGAGTTTTGTAAGTTTTGATAGCCTTTGCAGAAACTAAGTGGATACTATTAACAGACTCTATGATCCAAAAAGCTCTCTCCTGGGAATCTATTCCGATTCAAGAAAATCAAAAAGAATTTAAGGACGGCTCAGAGGTTAAAGCGTCTGGGTTTGATCCCTGGGTCAGGAAGATCCCCTGGAGAAGGAATGGCAACCCACTCCGGTATTCTTGCCCGGAGAATCCCATGGACAGAGGAGCCTGGTGGGCTACAGTCCATGGGGTCACAAAGAGTCGGATACAACTGAGCGACTTCACTTTCACTTTTCACAGATAAAATACATGATCTTTCTTGTAGTATGCTAATCGTGACAAAATATCAACAGAAAAAGGTATGTAAGTGATATCAACAAGTATATGGATGAATAAATAATATCAAGTCTATGATGGGAGGAATTAAAAGAAATAAATTGGAGGTAAAGTAACCGACATGGAGGGGTCCTACAAGGAAGGTCTGCTTAAATAATGAACATGTATACAATGAACCCAGGTTTATAAAGGCTAACAGTGATAATACATATGGATAAGTATGGAGCTTGGGTATGCTTGATAGATTGAATATCTTGATACAAAAAAAATACATGCATGGACTACACAAAGCTCATCTACTCTAAATATGTAAATGACATATGTATATATGATAAATGAACACAGTGAGATATATGAAATTATAAGCATATTGTCTCAGATTACCTGGGGTAGGGATCGAGTCTGATATAGATTAAGATAAGTAGAGCTCAGCAAAAAAGAAACAGGGAAAAAGGAGATATTACCTCACTTGAAAAAGCATCACTATAATGGCTTATATAATACCATCACTGTGTATGTATGAACACAACATAGGAGTAATAAACAAATACTAATGGATATTTCAGAATGATTACCAAACGTATTTTATGATGCAAAATAATATGTATTATTTTTATATCAGGATGATAACTTCAAAATATATTAGTTTTATTCCTAAATAATGAAAAATTACCTCAGTCATCTCAAAAATTTTCACAATCTAGAACAAAACATTTTGAGAACTTGCAACGATGATGAAAGTAGTCTCTTTACAGTCTCCAAGAAAGCAACTGAGGCCACAGCTGTTGCTTTGAGTAGTGTGTTATGCTGTTTTGGCTTGGGGTTTTTATTTATTTATTTACATTTTAACCAGGCTTTCCTGATAGCTCAGTTGGTAAAGAATCCTCCTGCAATGCAGGAGACCCCTGTTCAATTCCTGGGTCGGGAAGATCCCCTGGAGAAGGGATAGGCTACCCACTCCAGTATTCTTGGGCTTTCCTTGTGGCTCGGTTGGTAAAGAATCTGCCTGCAGTGCGGGAGACCTAGGCTCGATCCCTGGGTAGGGAAGATTCATTGGAGAAGGGAAAGGCTACCCACTCCAGTATTCTGGCCTGGAGAATTTCACAGACTGTATAGTCCATGGATCTCAAAAATTCAGACATGACTGAGCGACTTTCACTTTCACTTTACACTTTAGCCAAATAGATTTTGAGACTCATTTGCAATTCTATTAATTTATAAGAAAAATTGTTACTTTCTCCTTTTGAAAAATGATAGTTCAGTACTTTAAAATGCTTCTAGAAACAAGTGAACTAGTCAAGCCCCATAATAACTTATTCTTATAATTAATGGATAATATATGCAGCTGAATGCCCAGCATACATCACTTCAACAATGTAAATCTCATATTTAGCCTTCATTCTTTAAGAGCATTTGAATCATGTGCAGACAGAAGGCAGAAACCTAATTACTTGCAATCAGCTTATTTCTCTAGAGATGTATCATATATTCCAGCTAACATAATAGGTATCTTCTTTATTTCCTCTCTTAAAATATTTTTAGAAGAACATTTATTCTGTGAAGTGTACATAACCAAGGAACTAATAGGAAAGGGGCAAGATCCTTCATACTTCATGGTGGATACTAGATTTGACAATCAGCCAAGGAAGTGAGTCTGTTAAAAAGGAACCTTGTCTTAAATATGGACAATAGAAGGACTATTTGCAAGCCTAGGAAACAAGCTTACAAATTAATAATAAATTCCTTTTAAAAAAACTACAAAGAATAAGAAACACCCCTAGCAATTGGTAAAATGTGTGACACTGTATTTTGGATACAAGCATAAAGAGAATAGTATCAAGTATAATAATAAGTCTAGAAAACGGAAGTGAAATTCTAAGTGGAGGTTTGGTCCAGTGATATGGCACCAGATGTAAAGTAAAGGAGGGAAATTTACATGGGTACTCTGGATATTGTAAATAACCTCCCAAAATACAGCTATGGCTGCTGACATCTAAAGATAGCCTCCGTACATAGAGAATATGAGAGCATTCTTCACTTAAATCCAAAGAAATGCAATACAACAGTCATTTACAAAGGTCTGTTTTGGCCACTGTTGGCCCACAGACTTATTTTTCAAATGTACTGTCCTTCCTGCACTTCCTGTGGAGGTGTGATCTCCTTGAATACAGAATATAGGAGGTTATATTCTCAGGGTAGAGGTTTTCAGGGTAAATAATGGTGCTAACTAGGTTGGAATAATAAACAAACCAGACATAGACATTTGACAGCCTCCCCAAGCTCACTCTCTGCTTCATTCACCTTGTTACCATGAGCATTAAGTCCTATTAAAAAAAAATCCCCCAAAGTGTCCAACAAAAATTAAAAAGTTAAGTGACTTTCCCCAGTAATACTTGTATAACAGGGCTTTTAGGAAACAATTCAACCTTTAAAGTAAGACTGGTCCCGTGATACATAGCAGCAGCTAGGAGGTGGCAATACTGGGGCAAATTTCTCCAGGAGACTGCATATAATATATATGCTTCAAATCAAGTGTCCAACATACGGCACTGCTTCTCCCATAGCAAGAATTCACAGGTCCAGGAGTCACAGGGCAGAAATAGAAGTGGCACCACTGACTATTACTTCTAGTAATGCACTAGACAACTTTTTGATTCCTGTTCCCAAGACTTTATGCTCTATTAACCTAGAGATCCTAGTTCCACAGAGAAAAATGCTTCCTCCAGGAGACAGAGCAATGATTCCACTGAACTGGAAGTTAAAACTGGTTATTTTTGGCTCCTCATGTCTCTGAGTCAAACAAAGACAGGAGGAACAGTGTTGGCTGGGTGAATGATCATGAATATCGTGAAACTGAACTATTACTCCACAATGGAGGTAAGAAAGAGCTTTTTTGGAGTACAAGAGATCCTTTAAGATGTTTCTTACAATTGTTAAGACCTGTGCTTAAGGTCAATGGAAAACTACAATCAAATTCTACTAATGGCCCAGAGCCTTAATGAATGAATCACTCCACCAGGTAATTAACCACAACCATCTGAGGTGCTTGCTGAAGGCAAAAGGAATATAGAATGGGTAACAGAAGAAAGTGGTTACAAAAACCAGCTTATAACCATGTGACAGTTACAAAAGGGGGATTATTATGAGTATTCCCTCTTTATTTTGTTATGAATGTTTCTGTGTATTATAGTAATACTTAATTAAGCAAACAACTTTTGTTTTCTTTCTCCTATTATTCCCTTCTCAAGTAACATAAATTATATTGACTTTATATCAGTATTTAAATATCATTAATTTTACATCACAGAATTCAAATCACAGGATAAACATCATTGAAGAACTTTGCATCCTCATCCGAGGGCAGGGATTCGTGTTTTCAGTTGTATGAGGATAATTATAGCATATTAGGTGAAATTATGATCTTGTTTTTGTTTGGAGATTAAGCATGGTTTGAGGAGATGCGTACAGGTGCCAAGTTGACAAGAGGTGGGCTTGTGATGGCTAATTTTACGTGTTAACTTGACTGTGCAAAGGGATGCCAAGACAGCTGGTAAAAGATTATTCCTGGGTATATCTGTAAGGTTGTTTCCAGAAGAAATTAGCTTTGGAACTGTTGAACTGAGTAAAGTAGATGGTCCTCCCCAATGTAAGCAGACATCATTTAGTCTGTTTCAAACTCCAAAATGACAAAAATGTGGAAGGAGGGTAAATGAAATCTCTGTTCTTGAACTGAGACTCCCACCTTCTCCTGCCCTCAGACATTGGTGTCCCTAGTTCTTGGCCTTTTAGACTCAGTCCTGAACTTACACTACCAGCTGATTCTCAGACTTTTGGACTCAGACTGACTTACACCAGGAGCTTCCCTGGTTCTCCACCTTGCAGACAGCGGATTGTGAGACGTCTTTGCTTCCATAACCATGTGAATCAATTCTTCTAATAATCTCCTCTTATAAATATCTATATACTACCTATTTGTGCTAATACACGATTGATCTCTAAAGTACGACTGACTTCATGACAGATCAAGGATCAGTGTTTTCATGGTTTAATGTACAATGACATCCAGCAGATTGAACCTGTTTCTTATCATGAACAAGTAGTTTTGAAGACTAGTTTAAGGAGCACAAAAATTATCTCAGATTTACTCAGATTATCAACATGACTGTTTAAAACATTTAGAGCCTGTCTTCTAGGGATAATCTCCTAATATGAAAAGGGGTGCTAAACCTTATCTGTGATTGAATCAGAAAGGTTGAAAATAAATGAAGTTACTCTCCATGAAGATGAAGCTTTTAAATGATAGCATTACAGTGAGAAAAGAGCCTCTTCCAGATCAAGTGACAATAATCTAGAACTGAAGATCAAATATACTGATTACAATTTCAACCAGAAATGTATCTCCTTGTGGGCCAGCTTGATGCTAAAATGCCTCCTAAATTACCACTTCTGAACGTAATATACCTCAGAGCTTTGTACTCTAGGGACAACATATATATCAGACAGCCTTGTGGCTAAACATGTCCAATGTTCCAATTTACCACACCCACATGATTCATCTACTGCCAGACCTTCATGACCACTGTAGATGTATGTAAATTGTTGTTAAATAAGTTCTATTAATAGAGTAAACATATATCAGATTAATGGGAAGGGTCACCTCATTTGCTGGAGAAAAAATAAAGATCTTTTAAAATGATATAAATTACTCTTAACTCCAAGCATAATTAGAGGCTTCATCTAGTTCTAGGGCAAAAAGGAATTAAATATTAAGGCTAGTATCTAGGAGAGTCAAATTTGGAAATACTTAACTTCCCAAACAGACAAATGATACCCAATTCCTTATTACCCTGAAGATAAGGTAATGCCGTCATCCACACTTAGGCTAACTATAAGCATAGGGCAAATACAGTAAGGGGAATAAAAGTATAAGTTTTCCCCCAGGAGATTCAAATCTTAAAATGCAGCAGTTCACCTATATTAAAATATTGAAAAGATGTGCACTCTGTGTTCCCCAGAGAATGGAACAGTATCAATCATCTGTATGTAAGTAGGTAAAAGGAAGATACAATCTCCAATCAGGAGTCTTCCTTTTCTCCTGCTTTGGAAAGAAGACTGGGAATTGAACAAAGGAGAAAGCTCTACGGCAGAAAGCGAAGAAGAACTAAAGAGTTTCTTGATGAAAGTGAAAGAGGAGAGGAAAAAAGTTGGCTTAAAACTCAACATTCAGAAAACTAAGATCATGGCATCTGGTCCCATCACTTCATGGCAAATAGATGGGGAAACAGTGACAGACTTTATTTCTTGGACACCAAAATCACTGAAGATGGTGACTGCAGCAATGAAATTAAAGAT